>NW_013667304.1:123472-159317 GCF_000517525.1 Limulus polyphemus | reverse complement strand
CTATCTGTATATCTCTTCTATCTTTCTGCCCGATCGCGGTGGTTTTTCTCGCCAGGCTTATTTACTAAAAAAGAGGGCGCCTCGAACAAACTAGAGTTGCCAGGAAAATTCATTATCCTTCTAGATACTCCAGTGCGCATGCTTCCAGCGTCGCGTTACTTTCGCTGTCGCAACACTTTATTCAACATATAAAATATTTTCCAGGATTCCAATGATTTTTAACATATCCCTCAGGAGTCAAGGGGTGTCTTTACACTATAATTTGTTGAATATTAAAAGTAAGTTCAATCCGAAAACTCCCAAAAAGGATTGTTTTGGATGTATCTTTTCGAGACAAGTTTTCGTTTGTTAATTGATAATTTTTTAAAGTGAAATACAGCATCCTCAAGTCTCCATACTAGTTAATAGTAAATTCAGTATATATTAGTAAAGCCACATTCTCAGCATCATTAATTAAACAATTGCCAACCTTTTATAGTTCTGCTATCACCTTTTTATGTTTAGATTTCAATTGAAATACGAACAATTTCACCTGCAATTCGGTAAGGGAGGTCGAAGCATTACGATAGTCAGCAGCAGGATGAAGAGATAGGAACACTTTGAAAGCAGCTACAGGAATAATATTGTACTCGGCTTGTGCAAATATCTACTGAGGTGTTTCTAAACGGTTCCTGAATATCTCTGCGTGTCAATTGGAGATTCCCATGCTTCTTTTGCTTGGCCGTTAAGCTCGTGATACCTGATGGATTTCAATCACCTTAGCACTTTAAATCACTTTCCGCAACCCCAACGCTAAAAGAGTACGGGAAATGCCTTCTTCTTGCCTATCAAAATGTCCAAAAAATTTCAGTTCAAATTTAGAAAAACGGGATTGGGTATTTTTTTTTTCAACAAAAATGTCCCCCACTGGCTCGTGAGGGCCTGTTAAAGGTTTATTATGCCAACACACATAAAGGCATTAGTGTATATTACATTTGCCTTAGCTGTTTTTCATAACGTAGAAACATTACTAGTTAATTAGGTCACTACTTAGCTGGTTGTATAATTTCACAAACATTACAAATATGGAAGTAATAAATTTATTGCTAATTTAAACAGCATTAACAATGCGTTTGTCAATAGGCCTACAGTTTCTGGTCACTGGAGGGTCTGTTAGTTACATACACTAATCTAGAAATTCCAGAGCACTGTTTCTCTTGTTGTGTGTGTTCCTTTAGATTATTTGGTAAAAACATCGCACAGTCTGGTTCACTTAACAATAGCAAAAATTATTATTTATTCGATTGTAAGTAAAACTTCTACTCTATAGGTTTGTTGGTAGATCAAGCTCACAGATAAAACTAAATAGCCATTTACGTTTTTCTCGTATCAATTCAAAACTGGTTGGTTCGTTAGTTGACTGATAACACTTTAACAAATTCACTAACTAATGCCAGACTGATTCACTTTTAAACTCTTTCTGACTTCTAACTGACTGATTTGTGTTTTTATTTATCACAATATTTGTTTTTCTCCAAATCTCACGAAAATTCGAAACGTCACTCAAATCTAAACAGTCAAAAAATGTCTAGGTAGCACACATCATCATTTGTCATGAAAAAATGGCTCTGAAAAACAATACAAAACATCTAAATAAAAATTATGAAAAAAAACAACAACAACGAAGCCTAAAACACTACCCCAACCCTGGATAGAGAAGTTTCTTTAGCAATTCTAATGAACAAATAAAACAATATTATATTAAACTTACATAGTTAGTTTACAGTTAAAAATTTATTTGCATAAACAGACATTGCAATCAATAAATGTTTGAATAACTGTGGTCAGGCACAATTGTGATTAAAAACAATATATTCTTTATTGTCTTACTGTCTCAAAAATGTCCATCTTCTAATTTGTTTTGACGGCTTTCATTTCAGTGACTTACAGCATGAAGATGGGATGACCTCATTTGCTGTTTTGTCACTTGGAGGGTTTTCTCGAGTGCGTTGGTCAAAGGAATCTACTGATGGCTTCATTTTTGGTTTCATTCTGAAAGTGGTCTCAATAGGAACATCAGGCTCTTCGTGACACCCTGGAAGCAGTCTCAATAGGAACCTTAGACTTTTCAGCAGGTTGACTTACCACTGGCAAATTTTTCTGTGAAGCTGTACTGACAGGATCTTTGGGCTCTTCAACATGTTGAATTACCACTGGAAAAGTATTTTCTGAAATCAACCTGATGGCTCTTCTCCCATCAAAGACAATCACAGTAGATGACCTTAGGACACCTGTTCTGGATTCTATAAACTACATCATTGATTCTTTTGACTGCAGCATATGGTCTTTCCCAATATCTATTTATCTTTGGAGTTAATCCTCTCATGTGGCATGAACTGTACAGCAATGCCATGTTACTATGACGAAATCCAGACTTAAAAACACATCATAGAATCTTTTCATTTTACCACTAGATGATTTAAGTCTTTCTCTGGTAAAGTTATGTATGGCATCAGTGGTATTTTAGGTCTCTGCACACACTGTATATGTGAAACATTTTGAGTTCTCTTCTAAACATCAGTGATAATGTTGTCTTACGTGTAGTTTCATATATTGCCATTCAATAACATGTAAGAGTAGAACTTGATCCCACGTTTTCTGATGTTTATCTACATAAATTAATATATGATTTCAAGGTGTATGGTTGTACCTCTGCACAATTCCATCTGGAGGTAGACGAAGAACTTTTATTCTGGCTTTTATGACCCAAAGGATTTGACACATCTTAACAAACAAGGCTGATTAAAGGTTTCATCCCCTTATCTGAGTAAAATTCGAGAGACATCCCAAATCTTGAAACAAATTCATTGCTAGAGTTTATGCTTCCTGGAATGGAACAGCATATGCTTCTGGCCATTTGGTGAAATAGTCCATCACCACCATAATCTATTAATTTGCACTTTTACTCTGTGACAGAGAAACAAGTACATAAAAAACAACTGTCTTAAGTAGTGTTCCAACAAAATCCTGCTGTAGTGATTTCTTTTGGTCAAAATATAGTTCACACGACTTACACCAATTCTCTACAAATCTTTGGTACACAATCTAAAAAAAAAAAGGCAGTGTTCAGCTGTTCAAAGGTTATGGAGATGACTAAGTGCTTCTGACTGTGGAAATACCAACTGTAGTCTTAGTTTATGTCCACTGGTATCTTACCAACTCCAATATAGCAAAATGACCCAGGGCTTGAAGGACACTCAGTAGATCTTTCTGATACGCACAATACCTCCTTTCTATAGCATTTATTGCCTTGATATAGTAGGTGACCACGTTCTTTCCTGTTTTGTTTTTGCGACAACACTGCTATCACTGATAAGTTATTAACATGTGTATTTCTAATTAAGCCTAGGATTTACATTAAACTTAAAGCATGATGCATCACCAATGCTATGGAGCATCGCATCTAGGCCTGCAGTAGATCTACGGCTAACAAGGAAACTCTAATTTTTATAAATTACGATTATTTATTTTATAGATATACATACTTTACTAATGAAGTCACCCAGAATGCTCTCAATGGGACAACCCTTCCATTGTGATTTAGGTAATATTTTGTTGATATCAATAACAACTTTTTTCTCAAGCCAGGCTTAATTCCATTTGTTCTTCACTATTAATATTCATATTACCATTCAGTACATGCACTCAAGCATTTAATAGTTAATCTTTCAATCAGGTGGTCAGCCTTACTTGTTCGGAAGTGCAACAATAGCATCAGTTTGGGAAACCCATCACATATCAAACACTTCCAGCATTTCTTCAACCAGCAGTGAAAACACATCCATTGACGGAAACAGCCGACTAGTCGCCAGGATGCACTTTTGGTTGTGCTCTATGTTGTTTGGCACATCTGAGTAGATCAGTTTCCGAAAATGTTTGAAGTCTTTATAAGTCATCATAATTACATAAAGGTACATAAAGTATGCAAAGATTCTCATCTCATTAATATTTATCACCTAAGCAACAACCCAAAAAATATTCAGCAGCAACAAGCACATATTTAACATGAACTAAAGTACACAACCGTTAGAATGGCTTTAGAATATCATTCCACATAAAATATAATTCATAAGTTCTGTGAAATCACTGAAAAAAACTCATGTCTGATACTATTAAGTATCCAACAGTTTCTATTATCATAATGTTAAGTGTTAGTTTCACCAGTTGCTGTGGTCTAACATGAAGTTCTACATCAATTCCAACAGTTTGGTATTATCATACTATGTAGTATTACATTAGCTTCAAGTTTGGTACTATTTATTGTTCAATTTCAGCAGTTATATACTATAACGTGTAATATTAGTTTCAACAATTGTTATATTATCATAAAATAAAATGTTACATTAGCTTCAACAGTTAAGAGCTGAACAGTTTGATTGTGATGGTTAAAATGTAGAGAAAACTATCTTTCACAACTTTATTAAATGTAATGAAACTGAGTATCACTGACTAGTGAAAACTCAGAACATACACCATGAAAAAAAATCGTTTTATTCAGTCAGGCTTAACAATGCATGACAAATTTTCAAACAAATAGATAATATATTTTATAGAACATTTCATACTTTAAAAAGTACCATTATATTGGAATGGTTCAGAACAACATATACCAAAGAGGCTGCTTTACAAAAACAAACCTACGAGTAACTGAAGGCAACCTTTTATATTACAACACAATCACCATGGGTAGCATTCATACTGAATACACATCCATCAACACCGTAACTGAAGTGCTCTTCAGTTGACTAGTTCTTACTTTATCAAACTGAAAATGGGACACCACTGGTTTTTAAAACAATACATGTAATTGAAAAATATTCATATTAAGAATTTAACAACATAAATCCAGTGTAATTATAAATGAATAATCAAAGAACAAAATGTTAAATGTTTTCTGAAGTCAAATATTTTTTTATGAAAGACTCATTTTTTTCTACACCTATTTAATACTTACATTTTGATGTGGTAAAAGAACTGAACATATAGCATTGTCGGTATAAGAATTACACTTGGTGGTGACACAATAAATTCTAAACAAATCATATTCAAACAGAGACTTGAAAGCACAATGATGAAAAGATGGCATTTTAAAGTAATTTTTCTGGAAAAGTAGAAAGCTTGTTAGATATGCATCTTTTACACTTCAATTAAAAAACACCTTATTTGTTGGATCAGTTGGAGTCTCTAAAAGATAAACATTTTCTTAGTACCTAATACAGCAAATCAAACATTAATACAAAAAACATTTTCCACCTGTATTTTACTGGTACTGACTTTATTCATATATTATTTAGCTATTTTTAGTATTATACCTGATAAAAACATACAATGTCCAATCATCAAATAATGTTCTGTTTCAAGGGAAACTGGTCAGAGAATGCTGCAGATTACACTGCATGTAATGGTAAGCTGTAGTTAATCTTTAAATCCTTATTGTGTGAAATTAAAAATTTAGGTGTCAAATAATCATGTGTGTTAAAGTTTACTTCAAGGATGGAAAAAAATGTTTCACACCCAGAACAAGTATTCCCTGCTTTAACTTTATAGATATAGTTCACACCCAAAATAACTACTTTCCTTTAACTTTATAGGTATAGTTGTAGTTCACACCCAAAATAACTACTTTCCTTTAACTTTATAGGTATAGTTGTAGTTCACACCCAAAATAACTACTTTCCTTTAACTTTATAGGTATAGTTGTAGTTCACACCCAAAATAACCCCTTTCATTTAATTTCATAGATATAGTTGTAGTTCACACCCAAAATAACTAGTTTCCTTCCCTAATTTTATAGATAAAGTTGTAGTTCACACCCAAAATAACTAGTTTCCTTCTTTAATTTTATAGATATAGTTGTAGTTCACACACAAAATAACTAGTTTCCTTCTTTAATTTTATAGATATAGTTGTAGTTCACACCCAAAATAGCTACTTTCCTTCTTTAATTTTACAGGTATAGTTGTAGTTCACAGTTAATCATGATGAAACTTCCTGTAAATTGTTTGTGAAATTGAATCCTAAACAAATCTTCAATCTTTTACCAACAAACACCAAGTGTCTTATTTAAGCTGGTAATCGTACCTAATAAGGAAAAACATAGATATCTTGTACAAAACACACAAATCCTTTTTAAATTACTCAAAAAAAAAAAACAATTAAAATTATTAGCTAGTTTCTTTATTGGTATTCAAGAACTTGAAGAAAATTTTAATTTAACACACAAGAAGATTATGAACAGCCCTCAACTTTTCAGCAAAAATATTTCTCTTTATTTTTGCAAAATTATTTAAGAAATATATATTAGGATTAAGTAAGTAAAATATGTTTCTTGTTCATAATTTTTCCTGACTTTTAAAGAAGAAAACCTGAAACTGTATACTGAAACCATCCTATATGTAAATATTATCTTTCTTGCTCCATTCAGATTGATTGTATATCAAAAAGGGACTATTTAGTTTCAGTTTCCTTACAAGATCAGCTTTTCTTAAACAGAAATATTTTTCCATGTTCTGTTTGCTACTGAATCCTCATAAAAACAAGTAGTACTAAGAATTACCAATAATTAACTTCATGGGACTGAGACAAACTTCAACAGATTAGCATGTATTGGTGTTTGCTTAGCTGAGTTATTAAAATTATACCATCAAAATCACATTATTCAAATAACACCCACTGTAGTTTGCTACAAGATAAAGATCACTGTAACCCATTACAGGTGCTTTACATGATTCCTTTCCTTCGTGATTAGAAACAGACCACATTATAGTTTTACAGAACTACATCACACACTAACCAACAGCTGAAGCTATCACCTCACTAACATTTGGGTCCGTGCTACGTACAGCAAGATTCATCGTAACACCTTCAGAACTATTTCCAAGAGCTAGCTTAGCTCGAACTAGGACGTCATGACCACCACGATAAACACCTGCTAAGAACAGTGCATGAACATTCTGTCCTTCTGGAGCCTTGTCTGACCGCTCACACGGCTGCATTCCCATTAACTGGATAATATTCTTTACAGTCTCTACAAAATGTAAAAGAAACTTGCAGAATCAAACATCATGGATTCTGAATCATACTGATTGTTTACCTTTCCTAATTACACTAATCCTATGTGAAAAGTTTTAAGTAAATATATCAAAAACTCAATTACAGTAAACTAGTGCTTCTGTAAATATATCAAAAACTTAATTACAGTAAACTAGTGCCTCTGTAAATATATCAAAAACTCAATTACAGTAAACCAGTGCCTCTGTAAATCTAATTTCAACTAATAAGCATTAGTTCTCATAAGCACAGCTAAATCAATTACACACACTACAACCCAGCAGAACCTCACATGATTTGCTTTAGTTTCTAGATACACCAACCTAAAGTAAGAGTTTTATTAATAATATCCCATCTTAACAATTTAATGCTTTTATTTTACAAGATAGACTCAAGTAAAGGAGGACAGCTGTGTGTAGTGACTAGTTTTTCACAACTCTCAATCAAGACAGCAGTGTATAGTGACTAGATTTGCACAACTCTCAAGGAAGACAGCAGTGTACAGTGACTAGATTTGCACAACTCTCAAGAAAGACAGAAGTGTATAGTGACTAGATTGGTACAACTCTCAATAAAGACAGCAGTGTATAGTGACTAGATTTACACAACTCTCAAGGAAGACAGCAGTGTATAGTGACTAGATTTGCACAACTCTCAATGAAGACAGCAGTGTATAGTGACTAGATTTGCACAACTCTCAATGAGGGCAACAGTGTATAGTGACTAGATTTGCACCACTCAATGAAAACAGCAGTGTATAGTGACTACATCTGCACAACTATCATTGAGAACAGCAGTGTATAGTGACTAGATTTGCACAACTCTCAATGAGGCCAACAGTGTATAGTGACTAGATTTGCACCACTCAATGAAGACAGCAGTGTATAGTGACTAGATCTGCACCACTCAATGAAGACAGCAGTGTATAGTGACTAGATCTGCACCACTCAATGAAGACAGCAGTGTATAGTGACTAGATCTGCACAACTCTCAATAAAGACAGCAGTGTATAGTGACTACATCTGCACAACTCTCAATAAAGACAGCAGTGTATAGTGACTACATCTGCACAACTCTCAATAAAGACAGCAGTGTATAGTGACTACATCTGCACAACAATCATTGAGAACAGCAGTGTATAGTGACTACATCTGCACAACAATCATTGAGAACAGCAGTGTATAGTGACTAGATCTGCACAACTCTCATTGAGGACAGCAGTGTATAGTGACTAGATCTGCACAACTCTCATTGAGAACAGCAGTGTATAGTGACTAGATCTGCACAACTCTCATTGAGGACAGCAGTGTATAGTGACTAGATCTGCACAACTCTCATTGAGAACAGCAGTGTATAGTTATTTGTTTTACATGAAAAATTAGATAAAAGTAAGAGGTGAGTGTAGAAAATCTTCATTGAAATGTTTCAAACATTAAAATCACATTTTAAAAATCTAAAATTCAAGCAGCTCAGGAAATAAAGCTGTATACACTGATTGATAAGCTTACCTTCCATAGTTTTCATAGATGTCAAAGCAAAGGTGTCTTCTAGTTCATTATCAGGACCTAGTTCTTCCCACGCAGCTGCAAAGTTAGGCTTAACTGCTTTCTGTACATGGTCCGCCACAGTGACTTCTAGGTCTTCAAGCTGTGGTTGTTTTTTTTCAATGCTTTATTACAACCATATTTACACAGAAATTCAATATCAAACAGAATTTCAATTTTACAGCATACATTAAATAAAGCAGATATAAAATACCAATGAGCATAACACTTTAATTTAACAGACTGCCTTGATTTTCAACACATAAACAACATACCTTGGGAGTTTACAGTTTTTCAAAGTTTCAAATATCAAAATAAAACAAAATCTTCTTCTTATTAGCTCATTAACTCCCATTTAAGAGCCAACTGCATTGACTTGGGATAATATGTGTAGCAAAAAAAATCAAAATTGCTAGATTTGGAAATACTAAAAGTTGGATTTTATTTTAGTACTGCAGCAATCACATCTTTATATTTGGAATCCATGCCTTTGCATACTTTATTCCCAGAAGTTATTGTTTTACATCAGTAACTTTCTTCTACAATTTGAAAAGTTGTCCAATTTCCTGCTGAATTTCCTGTTCCCATATAGTGACAGCAAGCAATTTATTAGATGAATTTTGAGCACATTGTTCCAACATTTTCTTAATGGTAGTTTGCAATCTATTTTTCTATAATACATTTTCCCCCATGATGTGGTTATCTTGCCAATCCACTGGAAAGGTGAGCAATGTGGCATAGTCTTCACAACTAGTGGATTCCCATCCTAAACAAAGAGAACAAACCTTTCTTCTTTTCAGGACATTGAACAACAAGAAGTTTCTTCAATATTTTGGCATCCATTGAGTTACACTGTTAGAAAAGACCCTGCCTCTGAATGTTAGGTACCTATGCTCACACAACTATTCTGGTAAGCAGAACTGTTCAGAATGAGGTGACTGCCACCTCCATCTTCCTTATCCACATCAATCTCTTCACCATGGTTACTGTTGTCATTATCATCATTATACCCTTTGTCATCACCAGAAGAGAGAACAGCATTTCACTTATCATCTGCACATAAAACTTGGCATTTAGCTTGCCTTTATAACTTTCTTTCTTGCTAGTTTTCTCTCAACAGATAAGCTGTCATACTAGCACTGATTATATTATGTGCACATACAGTACGTTGGGTGTTTACATTTGAAGGTAACTGGTGGTGGATGAATATAATAGATAGAGCATTCACAGGTTGTCAACTGCAATTTTACACCAGAATAATATCATTTAAATAATAAAAAAAAGCAATGGACTTTTGTTAATAAATTGAGAAAAAAGGTGGTCAAGGACAGGTTTTATTTTTATCTTTTCTCAACAATCATCAAACTTAGCAAGAAATCCACTTTACAGCTCAAAAGTCCTAATTCATAGCAACTAGTTCAAATGAATTTTATATAATCCTGAAATTTTCTGCATGTGGCATATCCTGAAACCATCTTTAGCAATGCAGTTGACTCAGTAAATTAAGATTAAAACTTGAGTAACAACCTATTCAGACACAAAGACAAACAAAGTTTAAAATAAAAGTATAATTTATAAAAATAAAAAAAAGAAGAAAGTGCTAAAATAGAGAGAAAAGGACAGTGAAAACTAGATGAATCCTGTAGAGGAAAAAACCAAATCCTACCACATATTCATCTTCATAGCCTTCTTCATCTGTCTCTCCAGCATTAGGATCACAGTCCTTCACTAGATACTTCATGGTATTGCTAAAAGTACCAACAACTGTAAAACAGATACAATGAAATGAAATTAAACAGTCATTACTATATAAGAATTATGATATAGGTATTAACATTTGTTCTCATCTTTATAGTGATCATACACAAAATCATTATAAATGTTAACACTACGAAAATTCCCATACTCATCAGTTACACCTAGATTTTACAAAACACAGTAAATCAAATTAGGAATCTTTATTAAAAGTAAGAGGTTTTGGATCTGCAAGTATTAATTTACAAAACACAAGTTTTACTTCAATTTCCAACAGATAAGGTATACAAAACATGAATACACACTGACAGCAACACAACCACATACTGTGTATACAAAACATGAATGCACACTGACAGCAACACAACCACATCCTGTGTATATAAAACATGAATACACACTGACAGCAATACAACCACATCCTGTGTACATAAAACATGAATACACATTGACAGCAACACAACCACATCCTGTGTATATAAAACATAAATACACACTTGACAGCAACACATTCACATCCTGTGTATATAAAACATGAATACATACTGATAACGACACAATCACATATAAAATAAGAATACACACTGACAGCAACTCAACCACATCCCGTGTATATAGTGTGTGAACAGGTAGATGACATTAAGTGTATATGGAAACCTCTACTGTTCAAAGAAAGCATTAAGGAAAGCTTTAACTCGATGAACACCGGCTACTAACTTTCTGAGTAGCCAATGCAAGTCTTGCTATATCTCATTCCAACAATAAAACTAGTGGATGATATTGTTTCAAACTTCATAAGAACTTTCATAAATGCGTGTAGTTTAAGAAACAGAAAGCCTATTAATTTCGATAAATTTAGTTATTTTGCATTATGATCTTTAATATCTTGGTAAAGTACATTAGGAAATGGTATTATAAGAAATGATTACGAAATTTATATTTGTTCCAGATTTGAACTTATTACTTTTTATGTTTTAGTACATTACTTTGAAATCCCCCAAAAAATTGTATTGTCCATAAAATGCAAATTTTATCTATTTTTAATTTTTTAATAACCACATACTCTCCTTATGGTTTCAAGTAATATACAAGACCCAAAAATAATATTTGTAAATAAACCTAAACAATAAATGAGTATTTTTATTTTTAACTAGGATTTCATGTTTATATATGTACATAAAAACATTTTAATTTTGTTTCATAAATATATTTTTATTTCAAGTTTATGTTTCATTGCAGCCGTACTTTTGTTTATTGTGCTGACTAAACCGCGGGGTTAGCAGTGTGAACTTTGTACGTGTTCCGTAAACTATCTCACCCCTGTTGGTGGTCACTCTCGTTCACACCAGCGTGGGCACATTTCAACATTACTGTAAATATGATAGTAAGAAAGCTTTTCAGTACTTGAATATCATTTCTTTGAACTTTCAAACAAGTTTATTTCAATATATGTCCATGTATGTTGTTTCACTATAAGTTCTATAAGTTCTCAACAGAAATCTATACTACTTTGTACTGCAAATAAAGACATAAGTATGTTTAAACCTTTTTTAAACACTAAATTTCACTAGCTTGTTTTGGAATAATCAGGTGGCCAGCTTAGAATATAAGTCTATAACAGCTCAAAAGATCGGTAATGATAATATATCATTAAGCAACAGTGTAGTAGAGGTTGACAATAGTTGAATGAGTAAAAAAATAAAAATAATTGTACATCTGTATATTTACTAATCCTTTTCTGATCAGTGAGTACCTTTCAGGTGTGAGGGCACATGTGCATATCAATGTTTTATTCAAAAATATTTTAGAAGTTAACATTTTCATAATCTGAAAATGCATTTCTGATAGATACTCACCTCCAGAAATAGAAGTGATATTTTGCTCCAGCTTCTGCCTGAGACTTGAGTGCTACTGGTCTCGAGTTAACTCCCACCTAAATTTACATGTGCTAAGGTGAACTGTAATGGTGCATGATGAAATCTTGCAAAAACAGCCCTCCACCAATAGCACGGCAACACAACCTCCATGCTTAGTAATTCACTCTATGCATTTGCACTTGTGGTAATTGCACTTTTAGATGAGGTTAAAAAAAAAGTACACCGGAAAAGGGGAGGATGCATGGGAATGTGTGTGGAAGTGAGTATTTATTGGAAATACATTTCCGATTAGGAAAATGTTAACTTTTGAGACAATATTTTACCTTCACACCAATGTTCAGCAAGCCAACATGTGTAATGTGATTAGGTCGTGATCAGTCCATAAGATGTGTGCTAACCTCGACTCTATTGGACAGAGTCTGGCTGCAGGAAGAGAGCACATTAACCATGTGAGGGATGACCTGTACTACACCATACTTCATGTCATATTGTGTTAAGTCCAAACAATGAGGATTTTTTACAGTCCACCAACCCAGCAGTTAGAAACTTGTAAGTGACAAGGGTCTTTCTTGCTCCACTTGAAGAAAAGGGGGTAAGGGGTGAGAGAATTCACATTGGGGAGACCAAGAGATGTGCCTAGATCCCCATTGGAACACCAGTTAGAAAAGTCTTTTATTGAAGACAGTGCAAATGGTCTTGCAGAACACCCCTCTCGTAGTGGGTACTGGTAAAGCCAGGGTGGATGGGCTGAATACTTTCTGTTTATGGTGGCTTGATGCAGATTTTGGGAAATAAGCATAGCCTGGCAGGCAACACCAGTCACCTGGTGGGATCTGATTCAATCGAAAGGGATAGAAATTAAAGGGAAATATACTTAAATATTTCAAAGAAATTGGGTCAACTGAAATATGGCAGCCAGTGTAAGTTGAAATCTTGCAGGAGACAAAACAGCTAGATGGTGATGATAATGAGCAAAGAACATGCCAACCTGGAGGATCACGTCTGAGGACCATGAAAATGAGAAGCTAGAGAATGAGAAAAATGATGAACTGGTTGCAAAGAAACACAAAATAGCCTGCAAGCATCCACACAGGGAAGAATATACCAAATGAAGGAGTTGACGGACACATGCAGTAAGTGTAGAAAGAGAAAAATCCTAGTGTGGGAACAGATTATGGTAGGAACCCCGAAAAGGAGATGTCCATGATAAACAACAACAAATAACCCAACTAAGACAAACAACTGATCCAATTCTGAATTATCTAAGCAAATAAATACCAGTTCAGGTAGAGAAATATATAAATACAGTGAAAGAAGGTGAGAGAAGCATCCATAACATACACATCCGATTGACAGTGACCACAGGCAAGGAGGAGGAGGAAATACATTTTGAGAGAAAGGTGGTACAAAGAACAAGAAGCCAGTGGCTTGAATGGGGCATGTACAATAACATGCAAAATCACATTAAGGACCCAGTCAGACATGTTGAGAACTGGGCAAGAAGGTCGTGAAGAAGGAAGTAGCAGAACAGAGTGGACAGGACAGAGGAAGAAAACACCCTGTAGTACCAAGAAAGGTGAAATTTAGTGTAAAATGCCACCTGATAACCAGCAATAGTGGATACTAATAAACCATGGTCAAACAGCCAAATAAAAAAGGCAGAAAGGAGGTTTATAGTAGTGCAACCAGTAGGAAAAAAGTAGTAAGTGAATCAACAATGAAAGGCCCACCATTTTTGTTGACAGACAGACAAAGTGGAAGGGTGATAGGAATGTGACAAGAAGAAGGCTACATGAATGGAGAATCCAGCCCAACAGGAAATGGACCAGATAAATCCCACAAATGAAAACTGAGGAACGACATTCCCTGAAAAGAAAAAGGAACATACGAGATCAAAGCAAGAGTGAGGGGACATTGGGTATGGGAAAGGAAAGTTTAAATGCCAGGTAAGAAGCAGAAACACCAAGATTGAGTTGGCCAAAGAGGTGCCACAGTAGGAGTTAAGGAGGAATGTCATGTATCAAAGTGAAGACCTAATAAAGGAGTTTAAGAGAACAAGCATATAGAAAAAGTGAACCAGTTTTGGTTGAGAGATTCAACAACCAGAGCTGAAGATTGAAGAACAGGGGACCAGAAAAGATAAACTTTGAAGTCGAGAGGGATGAAAAAGGCATCTATAAGGGACATGCCCAACCAAGAGAAAACCCAAAGAGAGATATGGGTAGAACACAATCTAGCTGAGAGGAGTGGTCTGTTACAAGGTTTATAGCTCTTGGCAAATGACAGACAACAATACAAACCCTAGGTGAATGATTCCAGAAGAGTAAGTCCAGAAGTTATATTGTCATCCAGAGATGCACCTCAACCTGAAAAGGAAGCATCAGTAAAAAAAGAGAGATCCAGCTGGTTAACAGAAAGGAAATGCCAAAAGTAGTGTAGGCACAGTCCAACCACCATCACAATTCTTTGAGTATAGAAGGGGAGGTTCATAGTTGAAAAAGAATGGAACCCAAGAAAGAATCCATTGAATCCACAAGGTCCACTGGAGGAGATATGTGTGCACACTTCAAAAGAATGAGGGGTGTCAGGGAAGCTAGAGTCCCCAAAACTCAAACAACCCCTTGTACAAGGTGAGAGTAAGAAGCATAAATCTTGGTGACTAATTTCCTACTTCACAGATGAACAGGAAAAGGAACATGTGAGATCAAAGCAAGAGTAAGGGGACACTGGGTATAGGAAAGGTAAATTTAAATGCCAGGTGAAGAAGCAGAAACACCAAGGTTGTGTTAGCCAAAGAGGCAACAGATGAAGAAAATGACCAAATATTGAATGCACATCAGAAAAGACACCCCATTGATTAGCCTCCTGCAAAAAAAATGGAAGTGTGAGAAGAGAATATGTCCTGAGAATGGGCCAATATAAGCCAATCATCCAAAAAGGAATGATAGCCCTGGACAGTGAAGATGGTGAGCGAAGACCCTCTCAATACAAATGAGTACATATGAGGCCAACGTTATGTCGAAGGGAAGAAAAAAGGAGCTAAAAGATGCAAATCTGATGGATGGAATCTAGAAACATCTGTAAAATGGGGTAATTGGGTGTCCAATACATTGACCATGGCTAAAAGCAGACCAGGTGAATAAGACCACAGACATGGTCAGAGAGAGGAGAAAAGAAAATGGAAAGAGGTGCAAAGAAGTGGGGAAAGAGACTGTGGGAGAGAACATTAATAATGCTTGTTGACAGAAATTGAGACCAATGGTTGGTGAAGAGGAAGAGATGGGTACCCATAGGGCATAACATGACAAGATAGCCACTGCCAAGAAAAGTGATGAACTACACATCAGGTAGTGGGAGGAAACCTGGAACGGGTAGGATCAGACTGATCCAGATGAGGATCAGAATTCAAAGGGCAAGGTTAAGAAAGAAGAAAAACCTGGAAGAATAATGAGGACTGAAGGCATGTAATGTTAGTCCAGGTCTCCACTGAGAAATTAAAACCATAGAAGACTGCCGGGTGAAGAAAGGGAGCCTGATGAAGACTGTGTACAAAAGGAGGTTTGTTTTTAATTTTGTGCAAAGCTACATGAGGGCTATCTGTGCTAGCCCTCCCTAATTTAGCAGTGTAAGACTAGAGGAATGGTAGCTAGTCATCACCACCCACCACCAACTCTTGGGCTACTCTTTTACCAACAAATAGTGGGATTGACCATCACATTATAATACCCCCATGGTTGAAAGGGCAAGCATGTTTGGTGTCATGGGGAATCAAACCCATGACCCTCAGATTGCCAGTTGAACGCCCTAACCACCTGGCCATGCCGGCCCACAAAAGGAGGAGGAAAGTGTACAGGAAAGAGGAACATAACTTCACCCAACAGTAGGGGAAATAAGTAAAGAGGAACAGAGAAGAAGAAGCGGAACAGGTTAAGCTAGCAAAGAGAAGATAATGAAATTTGACAGGAAACATCTCTGAAGCATGAAGAAGTACCTTGGATACAAGGTGGAGGGAGGAGAAGGAATATAGGAGGGTCATGATAAAAAGTTGAAGACAAGAAAATGGGGAACCAGAGAGTGAAAGAGAAGGCAGGAAGCCAATCCACAAGCAGGCCAAATAGACAGGGAATATAGAGAGGAAAGGAAGATTGTCTGTAAGTCAGGACAAAAGAGTCAGAAACACACAAGGAACAAGGCACATTCTTTAAATGGTAAGGTACTCAAACCAATAAGATTAAATTCGTAGTCCAATAGGTCATCCACAACTGAAGAGAAAGAACATCAACTGAAGGAATGGGAGTAGGAGGCCTAGTAAACGTGGTAATCCATATATTTAACAAAGAATGCAACATCCCAAACAGTTAACAAGCCTGCAGAAGCTATAGTATAAAAAAGGTTTGCGTATGTAACATTTTCATTCACACAGGACAAAGTAGAAGTCACCGTCATTTGAGAATTCAAAACAATAGTCAATGTAAAACAAAAAACAGAGTTTCATTAACAAACACAAATCTCATCAACTTTAACTTAGATGAGAAACTGGAACATTGTTAAATATAATGTCAAGGAAAAGAATGAAGTTGTCATGAATACAAGTGCATATGGGGAGTCACTGCACATGGAATTTGTGTCGTCCTCCTATTGGTGGAGGGCTATTGTTGCATGATGATGTCATCATGCACCAGCTCAGTTCACATCAAACACATGAATTTAGGTGAGAGTTGGCTCAAGACTAGTGGCATACAAATTTCATAAGCAGACACATGAGGGATATAGCATTTGTGTGTCTTAAGGTGAGTTATCAAAATTATCATTTAATCAATATATAATACTTATTTAATGCAATTCACAAGGAAAAATAAAAAAAATATGTTGTCAATCTCAAAATAGGTTTACACTTACAGGAGAAACTATCATCCTTCTAGAATATAATAAATCATGCTCTTTTTAAGAAAGAAATGTTTTTAAACATTTATTCTTTTTCCCAGTAACAGATATTTTTTAACTTGAGTTTTTCCTACACTCTTCATATTAAACTCAACATTTTGAGCCATTTATCAACATACAAGAATACGTACTGTTCATCATACACTAAGAGAGAGACACTCTCCAAAATACATCTTAACATAACACTTATGCCGCCAATCTCGAGTTACTTACCCATTATGGCATCATCTGGTAACCTGAGGCAGGTATAGGTTGTACCTGTTACATTGTATGGAAGTTTGGAGCAAGGAATGTTACATACCAGCTCAAACCCTTCTGAAGGCTCCACTTCAACTTGGACATTCTCAAGGATTTGGTCATTCAGTGTATTGGTACAGTTAAACTAGAAATATATCATACTTTAAAACATAATTAGATTCTTTCTGTATTGTAGTCACAAATACAATTCATTCTAATATTAATATAATACAGCTGAATCATAAGCTTTCACACACTTTTAGAGAACAGATAAAGTGCTATAACTTACTAAACAATTTCTAGATACATTTATAAATCTTTCTTTGAGAATATAACAACTAGAAACCAAAGTCTGTTAGTGGTATGACAAGTAGAAGGACTGCTGTATACACAATCAGAAGCAAGAAAGTTGTACTGGTAGGATAAGCAGAGAACAACCATTTAAAATATTATAAGCAGGGACCCATTCATAAATAGTGGTATAACAAGTAGACAAACATCTACATAAATCATTAGAAGCAAGGAACTGTTTGTGATATTACAATCATAAGGACAACTAGTTAAATCTATGAGCCAAATTCCATGGTAACACGGTCTTCACTGCCTGAAACATCACACAAAATAAACTAGAAAAAGTTTTCAGTCAGATATCTTCTATCCTAGTTAAATCACTATAAACACAGAATTTCTTATAAAGGGTGTAACAAGTATGACTACTACTTCAATCATCAGAAGCAGAGAACTGTTGGTGGTATGATAAGCAGAAGGATAACTATAAAAATCATTAGAAGCAGAGACTTGTTAGTGATATAACACAAAGAACTGATACTTAAATCACTAAATATAAATACTTATTAACGGTATTGCAAGCACAATGGTTACTATTTACAATCATGAAAAAAGTGGTTTAAGAAACCAATGAAAATGGTAATACCGAAATTATATTTGAGCCTGAAAGTAATGAAAATATTAGACAAGTCATTAACATGTGAAACAAATGAAATATTGTGATGACCATTTGTCACAAACTCTTTCCATACAGACATCCTTTTCTGTACAGGTCATGAGATTTTTCTTTTGAAAATTTAATTAAACTATTTTATTATCTTGGTATACAAATAAACTTGGCATAAAAATGTAGTTAAAAAAATTAAATTTTAATATTATATAAGTTTAAGTTGTTAATTTTTTAAGGAAATATTTAAAAGATCCTCAATCAAATCCAAATATGATAATTGTGACATTTGCTCTCTAGGAAACCCCTCTTCTCTAATTCATTTACCATCCTTCCAAAAAGTACGTAATTTAACGTGAAATACTCATTATAATATTTTTATTCCCCTTACTGTACTTACTGAATGCTTGCAAAATTTTGTGAAGATACACAGAATGTATGAAGAAGTTATAGTATGGTAACTATAAAAGTCACTATGGGCTCACAAACTCGGCCAAGCCGAGGGAATATTGTGACCAACTGATAAGTCATTATGAAAGGAAATTAAAGAAACTACTGTGATGAACTGATAAGTCATTATCATGTAAAAGTGAGGGAATACTGAGATTAACTGATAAGTCATTATCATGTAAAAGTGAGAGGAACAGTGTTTCATCTCTAACAAAGAGCTTACAACTGTCCAATTGCAAGTTTAGTTCACCTAAAACTGTAAGCTGTAAATCTATAGAAAACTAACAGGTGGAGAACTAGTGGTCCATACATATATGAAATTGTGTATTCATTATTATGTACTGTTTTACATGGTATCATTAGGGATTAAATACTTAAAACACAGCAAACAATCTTCAAGTGTTTTTATACTTGTTTCATAAAAGTTCTTTGGCAGTTGCCAGTTTTCTGTATTGGAAGTTTAGGTAACATTTGAAGAGAAACAAGGTTGTGTGGCAGTTGCCAGTTTTCTGTATTGGAAGTTTAGGTAACACTTGAAGAGAAACAAGGTTGTTTGGCAGTTGCCAGTTTTCTGTATTGGAAGTTTAGGTAACACTTGAAGAGAAACAAGGTTGTTTGGCAGTTGCCAGTTTTCTGTATTGGAAGTTTAGGTAACACTTGAAGAGAAACAAGGTTGTTTGACAGTTGCCAGTTCTCTGTATTGGAAGTTTAGGTAACACTTGAAGAGAAACAAGGTTGTTTGGCAGTTGCCAGTTTTCTGTATTGGAAGCTTACATAATACTTGAAAATAAACAAGGCTGTTTGTAACTTAAATTATTCTTCCTTCTTAATTTGCAAAGAATTAAACATTTTGAGCCATAACAATACCATGTAAAACAGTACATGATGAATACACAATTACAGAATTAATGATACACCCTTGTGACTCAAGTGTTAGTTGTATGAGTTATATCCTAGCTAGAATATTACCATTCCATAAGTATTAACAACTGAGTGACAAACATGTGACAAATATATAACAAACACTAACCAACAGTGCTCATAATCGGCTGCATAATCATTCTTTGAAATTACTTGCAATAGTGCACTAATATTACTTTAAAATTTTCTTTCATTTATCCAAACATTCTAAGGGATATAAATCCAATGCACACGTACAAACAATACAGACATAACAGCATTAATTATGTTTATCATGCCTGGTGTGAACTAGACTTGTCTTCATATAGAGGCATATCTAATTTGTAAAGAATGTATGGGTCATTTGATGTTTTAATGTGGCGTATGATGCAATCTATTTATAAATAATGTGACTAAGGTGGAAAAGATAAATATAACTTGAGTGTAAATAAATTTTATTAAGTTTGATAAATATCTATCAAGTTAAGTGTACAGATTTAACCAAATCTAAGTAAGAGCTGTAACAGTACTTCATATTTCAAAGACCAAGTTTACCTGAAGAACTATGTGATTAGGGAATATGTGTTTGATACAATGTACTACATATTCTGTTTCTGATTCTGTCAGTTCCACAGGCTGCGAGGATTTAAAGAGAGGACCAAGACCAATTACAGCCAATTCTGCTACTGAAGCCAGTTGCTCTAAAGAAAAGAAATTCAAGAAAACATTTATTGTTTTCAAACTTTGCATACTAAAATACCAATTTTGTCCATAATGTTCATGAATTAAAAACTGAGGTTTGGAAAAACATTCTGTACAAATCTACAAACTATCGCTATAGCAACCACTTGGGTGCTAAAAACAGCCATCATGTTTTTATCTTATGTTGTCACAGTAACAATTTTACTTCAATCTTGTGAAGCCTGATACAAACTTTCTAAATAGTACGTAGTTTCTATGTGAAAAAGAATTCAAAAATTATGATTTAGTATTGGTATCATATCTCAGGCTGCTAAGTTTTCAAACTTTTGTGGTGAAACACATATTTGAAAATGCATCCCTTTGTCTTAGACTTTCTATTTTTTTTATTATACATCAGAAAGTTCCATTTTGTATTTTCCATTAGTTTTAATAACCACTAATATGACACTTTTCATACGTTATTCTACCAACTGAAGCAGAATAATTTCTGCATAAACCATATGAACACAATATGACTTGCAAACACTTACCATTGAACAATGACCTCATTTTTCCAAATGGTAATACCATTACCTTTATCAGGTGTGATATCATGATACTTTCTAAAGTTCTAGTAGAGAACGATCATTTTAGTTCTGATAATTATGGTTTGTTTTCAACAGCTATTTTTTTTATGTATTGTTTGAATACTAAACCTAAATATCCTTACATTTTGTATTGTAATAAAATATTCCTATAGCTTTCAAATGAAAGTAACAAAAACATTATCAAGAACAACAACATCATCAGAGATTATTTAAAAATTCCCAGGCCTCTAGTTAGTTAAGAAGTATTTCAAAATTTTGTCTTGAGGTGTTTTGTTTATTGTGAGTGTGCCCAACTTCCCCATTTTGTAAAACATAACTCATTTTTACACAGTGTTATTGTAAGTTACATTACAGAGTGTTAAAGCTTACAACTTTCCCTTTCTTATGATTATTGATTTAGGTTGAAAACAATCTGAAGTTCTTAAGACCCCATCTTTAAATTTAACATAAAATAACACTACAAAAATCTTAACGTTAAAACTAGCACTCATAAGAATCTCATTAACATCAAAATTA
This sequence comes from Limulus polyphemus, assembly GCF_000517525.1. Classification (NCBI taxonomy): domain Eukaryota; kingdom Metazoa; phylum Arthropoda; class Merostomata; order Xiphosura; family Limulidae; genus Limulus; species Limulus polyphemus. Next base: position 137,761 of record NW_013667304.1, on the reverse strand, counting down.
GCACTCACAAGAATCTCATTAACATCAAAATTAGCACTCACAAGAATCTCATTAACATTAAAATTAGCACTCATAAGAATCTTGATAGCATTAAAATTAGCACTCAAGAATCTTGTTAACATTAAAAGTAGCACTTACAAGAATCTCACTAACATTAAAAGTAGCACTTACAAGAATCTCATTAACATTAAAACTAGCAATAATGAGAACATGGTTAGTGTTAAAACTAGCAATAATGAGAACACGGTTAGTGTTAAAACTAGCAATCACAAGAACATGGTTAACATTAAAACTAGCAATCACAAGAACATGGTTAACATTAAAACTAGCAATCACAAGAATCTCGTTAACATTAAAACTAGCACTCACAAAAATCTAGCTAACATTAAAACTAGCAATAATGAGAACATGGTTAGTGTTAAAACTAGCAATAATGAGAACATGGTTAGTGTTAAAACTAGCAATCACAAGAACATGGTTAACATTAAAACTAGCAATCACAAGAACATGGTTAACATTAAAACTAGCAATCACAAGAACATGGTTAACATTAAAAACTAGCACACATGAGAACATGGTTAACATTAATAAAACACTCAGAAAAATATGGTTAATATTAAAACTAACTCTCATAAAAAGATGGTTTAAATTAAAACAAGTTAAAATTAGCACTCACAAAATAAGTATAACATTAAACTACACTAAGATGAACAGAGTTTACATTAAAACCAGCACTTGGAAGGACAAGGTTAACGTTAAAACTAACATTTATGAGAATATGTTAATGTTCAAACACTCATGAGGGCATGGTTAACAATAAAATTAGCACTCACAAAAACATTACTAATATGTCAGTTTATAATACATTTTTATCAATAACTTCTAACCAAACTAACACTATCTTAAATGTTTCAGCTGCAAATCTATTGCCATCTTCAGGTGTGTAAATGCAAGAAATACTATTAGTGAAAATCAGACATGGGATCGTCAGGACAAGAAGCAGAAGTGGCACTCCAGTGGACTTAAGTGTGCTTGTCTAATACAGTTAACTCCTGCTGTTCTGTTAACTTCACTTTAGTTCTTAACTTGATGTATGTGGAAAGATCTTGTAAGTATAATGTTATTCAAGCGTGACAATGGGTATATTGATCTGGTATTTAATGCTTTCTTCTCTGAAATGAATAACTGCTGAATTGTCAGTGTTTAAGACTTATATGCCATTCTCTATGTGTTCTTATTCTAACTGTTTTGTCACATTAACAAGGAATTCTGTAGGTTACCTTTCTCTATACTGATGAATCTTGAAGGGATTTTGGGTTACCAGTTAGAATCTTAGATCTTATGGCTTATAAAATCTGACCTAGTCTCATATTTTCTGAAGATTCTCCAGATATACTCTGACAAAACATTCAGGTGAGGTTAGGTGACTGTGGTTTCTCTGTTACTTAACCATTCTGTTTCTGATTAATATTCAAAATACTAATTTTTAATGGTTAGCTATTTTTCATTAATGTTCTTATGATACGAGTAACTTTTTTTTCTTCTTCTGTGCTTCAAGTTTTATGCATCCTCAAGTTAGAACAAGTGATACCTCAGCATGGAGACTACATTTTTACCATTAGTTACCATAAAATTCATAAACACAAGACAGTTTTCAAAACTTACAATACTCTAGATCCCAAATAGCACACAGAAAGACCTTCAAGATTCATTAAAACAAAAAACATTTAGCAAGTTTGAAGTTATGCGTGCTAAAGACAGAGAGTATGAGTCATGGGGTGTTACCTGCTTTGTGAATTTTAGGAAGACCGTATAAAATACTATGATGGGAGCTTGTCAGTTACAATAAAGTAGCAACATTTTCAGATTTCTTCATCACATTGGATGTTAAGAGAGAAGAAAAATCTAATCTGATGCTTTCCATGTGAATATTGCACTGAATTACATTAGCAAAACTATAAGTCAAAGTAAAAATCCAAGAATAACAATACCACACCAGATGGTTGCATTACAAGCCAGAGAAGAAAGAATACACTAAATACAGTGTCAAGAATCATAGATGCAAAACAAAATTAACAAAGCCTTCCAGATTCACTTAGTTAAGCATATCAAACATTGAAGTTAGCAGGAGTTGGTCACCACCACTGAAAACATTTAAACTGATTGTTATTAAAGAGAACTCTCACCTTTGCTTCCTAAAGTCCTTGAACTGAATCTCAATAATAGTCCTTTGCAGTAAACACCTGAAGATTGCAGCAAATTAGCAGCCAAGTTGTAGCAATAACATAATGTGTTAAAGTTAATAAAATTTTAAACGAGTTACATTATTACGATAAAAAAAAACAAATTGGTTATAAAACAACAGCCAAAGTTATCCTTCGTCAGTAAACAGTTGCATAAAATATTCAGAAAGTTTACAATTTTACAAAACCAAACCATAAACAGGTTGTTAACAGTATTACCTGCAAAGATATCTTGTCGTGATGCAGCAATTTTTTCTTTTGTCTTCCCAACTTGCATAATATCTGCATTAAAATCATTCATACTTTAAAAAATGAACACCAAAAAATTCAGCTACAGCATGATAAAACAAACAAATGATTCAAATTACTGTAATGGAAAAATCTTCTGTTTTTAAAGCTTTGAACAGATAAATGTAGCTTAGCTAACTAACCACACAATTATTTTTCCTTTACAGTTATTCTAACCAGATTTTTGTATCCCCACACTTATCATATAGGAAAGCATAACTAATGTAATAACTTATTACAGTGTTAATGACACTGGACTGAATCTTTGTTCACACACTCACAGTCTTTTATTTTGTTGCTTAATATTAAACTTTGCCAAAAGTTGCTTAATCACATTTCCAATATGAGGAAATGTTTAAAGGATGAAAATAATTAAAACCATCTGAGAAAAATGTTACAAAAAAAAATAGCTCAAGAGCAATTTCTAAACTTCTTTTGTTTATGTGCCAATAAAATACACTCTGCTTGGCTCAAGCTTAACAAGCTAACATTGGCCTGTTGACATTTTTTCAATGTTTTAGGTGTCTCAATCATTTACTGTTCCATGCTAATTTTGTTTCACACTTAGAGCAGCAAAGATAAAAATATTCTCTCATTTAATGTCATTAAGCCTAATTTTATGACAATACACAATAGGAGGAAAAATTCTTCCTTTAAAACTTGTTCACTAAGATTAAATAAAAGACACCTTGTACAACAAACTGAAAGCTTCACATAACTAAAATACAGGGTTAATAGAAAATAACATCATCAAAATAGGCCACAAAAATGATATCTTCCACATACAGGGAATAAACAAAAATATAAATAGACCTAAAAAACATGAAACAATACCATTTAAATAAAAGAAAACAATGAGACAATTCTCTTTCATTTTAAATGGTATTGTTGTAGATAATGTTGCTTCACACAATTTTTTTTTATCTAAACTTTAACTGTGTTTAATTTTATTGAGAATTAAATGTGGCCACCAACAAACCTCTATTTTCAAAATTTTACACACTACCGAAAATATTTTATAAGATACAACATCATATTTATTAACATACCTAGTTTCTTTTCTTCACTGATAAATTGAGTAGATAGAGGTACTGTCTTGATATCAAATGGTGCCTCTGATGGCTCCAATGTGTAGTGATGAAGAGCTTTTTCTAGACCCACTATAGACACTTGTAAACCTGTATATGAACACATAAAGCTAGCTGCCCAGACCATTTTTTTTAATTCATACTATACTGCATCTGTTTATACAACAGTTTACTTCTAAGTTTCTGTGTAAAATACTTACACAAGTAAACTGTTTGGGTTAGGTGTTTTTCAAAACATTAGTATATTCTGAGGCACAGTAGTTCCAGTTTAAACAACCTAAGCCAAAAATTAGAAATCTTATAACACTGACCTAGATTTGAATTTTCTAAATCTATAAATTAAAACTCTGATTGTGCAACCAAATGACAAATATGTTAACAATATCATGGCTGAGTTTATGGTATTAAACTTCAGGCCCTGAAATTAAAACCATGTTTAATCTTGGAACTATGAGTATTTTTGTACTAAAGTTGTCAAAACTGAATACATAGGTCTGTGAATTGAAACTTCATAAAAGTTGTTTTGGTTTTAATAATGGATTTTCTATAATTCAGCTACATAGAATTTGAAAATAATATTTTTTTTTGCTATTACGTAAGGATTTTTTACAAATCAGGAAGAAAAAAAACAACTCTTACTTAAATCAAATTATTATTTCGTTTACCACAATGAATATTTTTTATTATTATGTTTGTTAACAAAAATACAAAAAACTGAAGAAAAGGGAAGAACATTGATGCCAAACAATTATACATCCTCATTCATCCCAATTTTTTTCATGAAATCTACATCTTTTAGTATCAAAACTACATATTGTGATCTTTCGTTTATGTATTGCATCTGGAGCATCACGTTTCAATGACCAGCAGTAATCAGCTGTCATGCTGATGTTCCACCATCCCTGATGCCTCCTCTCCATTTCCCTGATGTCTTGATGAAACTTTTCCCCCTCGTCCTACACTGACTGCACCAAGATTTTTAGTGAAATAGTCAATATGTGAGTGTAAGAAATGAACTTTCAAGCTCATATTACAACCCAACTCTGAATTGATTGAGTATGTTATTGACAATATTTCGAAATTAGGATCCTTGTTGTTTCCTAAAAATTTTTCAATAACATCTTTAAAGGTAACCCACGCTTCTTTTTCACTTTCCTCATTGTCCTTTCGAACTGTTCATCTGAAGTCAATTTCCTAATCTGAGGCCCAACAAAAATCCCTTCTTACTTGAAACAGTCGATATTTGTCCAAGGCCTTCGCAAACTGCTTCATAAAGCTCAGTTTTATGTGAAGTGGAGGTAATAGGACTTTCTTTGTGTCAACCAAATTTTCACATTCAATGTTTTTGATCCTGGTATCAGGCTGACTCTGCACGGCCATTGCTTCTTTATCCAGTGCTGATTTCATTCTCTGCTGTCCCATTCACATACAAAAAAAATTGAAACTTTATATAACTGGATTGTTGACCCAACAACATACAAAGGAACTTTTCAGTCTCCACAAAGTAGCCAATTATGTTCTTTGTATTTGACCTTATTAAGAAGAAATTCGAGATTTTCATGTTTCCTTCAAGTGAACCAAATGAGCAATTGGAACAGATACATACATGTTACCATTGTGAAGAAAAACACCTTTTAGACTTCTTTTGGAGGAATCAATAAACAATCACCACTGACTTGGTTCATAAACTGTAGCTCCTAGCATTGGTATTAATTCAGCAATATTATTGCAATAAACCAGTGAACCTTCTTGCCAAAAGTATGTTATAAACTCTTTCTTATGATTTCTGTATCAGTAATATGATGTCCCTGGAGAAAGTAAGTTCTTAGCTTAAGTTTGGACCCCAAAATATCTGATGAATCCTTTGGAAGGCCCAATCTCTCACCAAATCATTAACTTCACCTTGTGTGAAAAGTTGTGGTTCACGAGATTTTTCAAGTTGAAAACAATCCCTATCTTCATTTCTATTGTCATCAGATTGAGAATCAGAAGAAACTGTATCAAGAGTCTCTGGTGTAGTAGGTACAGGTTTATCAGGTCCATAAGCAACAGGTATTAACAGATTGAAAGTTTGGATAAGAAATTTCTTTTCTATTTCAAGTGTTGTAGCCTTGCATGTTACATGAGCAAAAATAGCAGTCATATCAATGGTTCCTAGGCTCATGCCAGACCATTGGAATTCCAAAAGGCAAAGACTTTTTCTTACCTTTAGTCCATTGTCTCAACTGTTCGATACAAATGATGCAAACATTTTTTATCAGTTGTACCATTTTCAACCATTTATTTCTTCATAAAGCATGCATTGTTTTCATTGTTATAGAGTAATTTCTAAATTTTAATAACTTACAAAAAAGTTCCTATTCAGGAAACCAAGAAAACATACCCATAAATAAATTATTAAAAATGCTAGGCCATATACAATTACTTAGTCCAATAAAACAATAATCATCAAAAATTAGATAACACTAACTTTACCACACACTTCTACAAAATAATCAGGTAATATTTACATTTAAACATTAATAACGCTGCCCAGAGAATAACCAAACTTACTATTCAAAATATATTGTGAGCTAAAAGCTCTTTGCTTTTGCATGAGAACTTTCAAGTAGTAAGTTGCCTGTCTCGAACTTCATCATCTGTATCAAGTAGCGATCGCTGCAGCAGCACCAAAACATTGGGTAAAAGTTCTTCACAATAAGCTCCAAACTTGGCAAGAGAGCTCACAGCCGCTAGAAGCCAATCATAAAAAAAAAGAGCATGATAATCAACTAATCATGATATTAGGCCTTTACTTAAGGAGTAGGCTTTTTTTCTGAGAAAGTTAGGTCAAACAATGTAAGTTATTCTTGATTAGAAAAAATTCAAATGAACAACTTTTAATTGTATTAAAGTGTCAGTTTTAAAACTAGTCATATCATCTAGGCAATGAAAATAACTGCAGAACTTGTTTTTAAACAGTGAGTTAGATAATGATATTAATTATAATATTATAATTATCCTTTTGTCTAAGTTTTACAGTTGAATAATTTTGACACCATAATGCCAAGAGTGTAAAAAATGTTAAAATTTAAAACAAACATTATTATTTATTAAAAATAAACATTAGCTTACAGCAAATATATCACCTGCTGACTTGATCATAAACTCAGATGAATGTAGCAAAAGGTAGTTTGACAGTTGTGAACTATACAGTAACCAGGCAGTTCCAAAAATAGGAAAATAGTGTGACATCAAAATTAAATCTCAAAAGCATTAATCATATATGTGCCATATTGTTGGTGGCTTTATGAATTTAGACACTCACATTTCTATCTTCCATTTTCTTTATCTTAATATGGAGCTGGAGGGTTAATTACATATTTTTAGTTATGTTAATTATTTGTCTGACTTTGCTTCATTGACAGATCGAGATAATCTCAGTCTCTAACAATTTAGTAATCTAAACTATTAATAACAGGTGATTTTAGATTTGATTTATTCAATCCTAGAATTACACTAAATCTAGAAATAAATTTAGATACATTTTCAATTTATTTACTTCCATAAATTTTCCAAGTACTAGTGACTGTCTGTTTTCTGATCTTTAAAAGCACTACTTCTATCATTTGATATCATGTTTACATTTAAGTCAAAGAATTTCAGAAAACCTGCAACAGTTAAACATAATATAAACATTAACTAAGCAGTTGAATAAAAAGTTCTTATTGCAAACAACTACAGTTTGGATAAAAAAAAAAAAGTTGATTCCATTTCAGAAAGCTACTTGTAAGGTTACATCACATGGAACCTTACAATACTTCACTAATCTAAATATAAAAACAATGCAGTAAACATTATTGATCAAGATTTAATAACAAATAGATGGTGGAGTTCAACTTCCAAGAAAAATAAGATCATAAGACTATTCCAGTATAAGAATATCAAACTATTCAATAAAAGAATGTGAAGATATTCACTTAAACTCAAAGCTTTTCATTGTAAAAATGTAAAACTGGTGAGCAGAAGAATGCAAGACTATCCAACAGAAGTATGATAGACTATTCAGTATACAAACAGACTACTGAACAGAATAATGTAAGAATATCCAACAGAGGGATAAGAGACTATTTAGTGTAGAAACAGACTATTGAGCAGAAGAATGTGAGACTATCCAATAGAAGGATAAGAGACTATTCAGTGTAGGAACATAAGAATATTGAGGAGAAGTATGTGAGACTATCCAACAGAAGGATGAGAGACTATTCAGTGTAGAAATAGACTATTGAATGGAAAAACGTGAGACTATCCAACAGGACAATAAGAGACTATTCAGTGTGGAATCAGACTACTGAACAGAAGAATGTGAGACTATCCAACAGAAGGATGAGAGACTATTCAGTGTAGAAATAGACTATTGAATAGAAGAATGTGAGACTATCCAACAGAAGGATGAGAGATTATTCAGTGTAGAAACAGACTATTGAATGGAAAAATGTGAGACTATCCAACAGGACAATAAGAGACTATTCAGTGTGGAATCAGACTACTGAACAGAAGAATGTGAGACAATCCAACAGAAGGATGATAGACTATTCAGTGTAGGAACATAAGAATATGAGACTGTTAAAAAGAAGAATAAGTATATTCAGTGTAGGAAAATAAGACTATTCAGCTTACAGTCATAAGACTTTGGTGTGAAAAAGTAAGATTATTCAGTTAAAGGATAACATGAAACTACTGAGTAAAAGAAATTGAAACTGTTCAATATAACAAAAATAATACTATCCAGCTTTCACTAACCTTACAGAGATAGTATTTCCTAGAAATATTTTTCTCTAAGAAATGCTAACAATAAATTCACGTTCATATTGTTACAGCAACATAAAATAAGCTCTCATCGGCTTAACTAAGTAGATGACAGTATACACTTAAAAAGCTGTATGAGAAAGAATAAGATCAGATTGATTACTCCATCATGGAAGGTGAAGTATGTTTCCATATGTAGTATTTTATTATACTTAGCTGGATACACTTATCATACCTGCTCTAACTGAGCCATTTTATGAGATTAATCTGTTGTAGATGAAACGGTTACACTTATCATACCTGCCCTGACTAAGCCATTTTCTAAGATTAATCTGTTGTGAATGAAACGGATACACTTATCATACCTGCTCTAACTGAGCCATTTTCTAAGATTAATCTGTTGTAGATGAAACGGATGTACTTGGATGGCAGTGTTGTTCTTGTACCCTCTCTACCAAGCAAGTGAAGGATGCGTATAGCTAAACTGGTGTGTTCACAGTCTTCAATAAACTCACAGAGATGTGCCAGACCTACAGGTAAAAAACAGTGTAAAAAAGTTTACAATAAACTCACAGAGATGTGCCAGACCTACAGGTAAAAAACAGTGTAAAAAAGTTTACAATAAACTTACAAAGGTATGCCAGAACTACAGTGAATGACAGTGTAAAAAGTTTACAATAAACTCACACAGGTGAACCAAACTTACTGCAGCAAAAGCTCTAGTATCTTAGATTTACAGCATAAAAGGTGTACATATATATATGAAACTTTGAAAAATAGAGAGCAAGTTACAAAAACTACTTTCTCAAAAATACTAATCTATTTTCTCTATACATCATTCAATACTCTTAACCTATGATGGTATATTTGTTAATTTGTTTATGTCAAAGTTACTAAGGCTGTCTACCAGTATCCCTAATACTGAACTGCTGACCACAAGGAAAGCAATCAGCCAGCAGCAACCATTGCCCACTCTCTTGATGCTATTCACCAATTTATAATGAGTTTGAGCTTCTTATTAAAGCTTCCACAGATGAAAGGGTTAGCATGTTTTTTGAACAGGGTCCATCTCAGATCCAGTAGTATTGAAACAGTAAAACTAATGGCTAGTTGGCCCAAGTCTATGTAATTAAAAAAACAATGTGCATCAGTCAGTCTGTGCGTGTATGCATGCCCCCTCACCTGGAAAGAAAATATTCCTATTGGCTAGTTTTACAGTGATACTTTTATGTTTGTACGCATGCAAAAGTGAATGATGGTTGAAATGCATTGTTCTATAAGAATATGAACTTAAGATGTTTATGACATTAACTTTAAAGACAATTACAAGAAAACACATTAAGTTAATTCTTTACATTTACATCTCAATACAAATTTCAACAGACACCTAAAAATTAACATTTAGATGAGTTTACTGCTATATAATCTATGTCACTTAGCCTCAATAGTCACTGCCGCAACTTCATTAAGTTTTGATACTCTAAAGCTAACAGACTGTGCAAAATAAAATAAGTGAAGGTTTCAGATGCAATTTAGACAAACATACAACAAAAAATTTATAAACAATCTTTTGATGACAATTTATTTTTATGCTCTTGATACCATAATTTTATAACTATGATATGTTTTCAACTATCTCAATACAGGTGCCTAAAATTGACAATTATGCTTAGTTATTGGTGGTAGTGGACCCAACACTTTGCTACTACTTTAGGAGAGAGTTTGTTTGTTTGTTGTTAAGCACAAAGCTACACAATGGATTATCTGTTCTGTGCCCGGGAAAGTACTGAGACCTAGTTTTAGCAGGGTGAGCCTACAGACTTATCACTGAGTGGCATTAGGGGAGAATAGAAAAAAAAAGAGCTGAAACCATTATGGAAGGAAAAAAAAAGTGAAACAGTGATAAATGAAGGCAGTTTGGTTTTATACACTTTTTGAAACAGTGATAAATGAAGGCAGTTGTTTTTACACTTTTTGAAACAGTGATAAATGAAGGCAGTTGTTTTTACACTTTTTGAAACAGTGATAAATGAAGGCAGTTGTTTTTACACTTTTGAAACAGTGATAAATGAAGGCAGTTGTTTTTACACTTTTGAAACAGTGATAAATGAAGGCAGTTGTTTTTTACACTTTTTGAAACAGTGATAAATGAAGGCAGTTGTTTTTACACTTTTTGAAACAGTGATAAATGAAGGCAGTTGTTTTTACTTTTTGAAATAGTTATAATTTAAGGCAGTTGGTTTTTACACTTTTTGAAATAGTGATAATTGAAGGCACTTGATTTTACACTTTTTGATACCATAATTTAAAAAATTCACTATTTTATAACACTATAAGAGTTTGATAAAAAAAATAATAAAAATTTTAGACAGAGATGATGATCATCCAGACAGACAAGGTGTTCATACAAAGGGTGTTGTGTACAGATATATTTTGTTTATAGTCATTCCATGTTTTTACACTTCTTTAGTTTAAATCTAAATACAACAACTCTATATTACATAAAAAAAAACATCATTATTTAAAAGGTTCATCTATTTAAAACATATCCTTCTTAAATATATATATATATATATTCATATATATACTATTCCACTTGATAATATTGCATAGGAGAAAAAACAATCTTGGAACTTTGTTTTGTAAGGCACAGCACACGCTTCATATGCAGGAGGTCAAGGATTAAATCCCACCTTCAGTCCATTTTATAAAGGTCTTTTTTGCTAAACAATGTTTCAGTAGTCAAATAATTTTAATACATACATTGAACAAAATGCGCAAGTTTATTCCCTAGTTTTGTAAATAAAATCATTCTTCCACATCACTTATACTAATAAGCTACAGTGATTTATTATAAGACTGTATTTTGTGATTTGCCCACAATGCCATGAAATAATCTGGCTAAAATAAAAGTAGCACAAGTGTGTACAAATCAGTTACAAATAAAGTAAAACAAAACACAAGATAATTTTTGAAACAAAATTAAAAGTTGAGAAAAAGATAACATATTAAACATAATCTAACAATATATTTTAAAAATCATTTTTTCATTTTACTGTGTACAAAATACCTGTTATTTGAACAAATAGGCTAGTTCAAAAACAATTTAAAACTAATAAAAACATAGATGTGAATAAGTGACAAAAAACACAATTCTTCAAAATTAATTTAAGGGAACAATAAATTACTTTCTCGATAAAAATCTTGTACTAAATATCACATATCAATGCTTTAAATGTTCAAGCCTTAACAGATGTTGCTACTACTTTAAGCTTGCTATAAAGCCTCTCCAAAAACTATGAATATCTTTTGTTGTTTATTTGTTTCTATTTTTTCAACACTGATTTTCAGTTTTGAATGCCCAAAATAACTTTTCACTCACCTTGTATATTTTAATTTGTTTGTATGTCCTAGAAATATCAGAACTCTGAATATTTAAGTTTGATTTTAAATTTTTATTGCTTTATACCCAAACTTAAGTTCAAATTTCCTAAAATTTGAATCTTTTGGAATTGAATGTTTTAAGATGGTAGTAAAAGTTTTTAATGTAAAATGCACTTTCTATTTAGTTTTTATTATGAAATACTTTTTAAGTTTTCCTTTTGCTGTGTCAAGTCTGAGCTCTGAATTCTTCACAATTTTCCAATTTCTAAAATAGGCTGCTGCAATTTCCAACCAATCAGAAACACAAAATTATACACAATTATAAGCAATATATTACAGCCCATTAATACCAAGGACAGAAAAACCTGCTGTGTCACAGCCCATTAATACCAAGGACAGAAAAACCTGCTGTGTCACAGCACATTAAAACCAAGGACAGAAAAACCTGCTGTGTCACAGCACATTAAAACCAAGGACAGAAAAACCTGCTGTGTCACAGCACATTAATAAAAAAGCCAGCCAAACCTGCAGCTTATACAATTCATTAACTCTCTGTATGTGGGCTTAGTTATTTTGACTGACCATGAAACTATGCATACTATAAACTTTGAAGATACTAAATGTACCTTCACAAAATTTGGCAAGCTTTTGGAAAACATTTCAAATATGCTGTGCACTAAAAATCTGATTTTATAATAAAGAAAGAATTTTTAACATATTTATGCAGCCTTCACTGAGTGAAAGGCGATTTTCATGCTAAGAATAAAAACAACTCTTTTCATCTTACATTTTTCATGTTTCATTTTTTATAATCTCTAAAACTTCCTAAAAACTTTCTCAGTAAAAGTTTATACCTTATATCTCAAGTTCTCTACCTCAACACTAAATGTAGTCAAATAATCTATGGCAAAAGATTATTTTATTTTTTTTGGAATGAGTGCAGATTGTAACAGACAATTAGAATTATTTAACTCGGGCTTCTCGGCTTGTTACGACAGTTATTATTTGACTTTTGTTTAATTGCTCTTTTCATCTTGCCTAACTACTGCAACATGCAATATATCTTTTAGTGGGAATGAACATTTTACAGTAAACAAAGTTTCAGGTTGTGATATGACGTATAGCTTTGTATGTTCCTTGTGCATTACTCAAGGAGTGATCATTTTCTCCATACATCGAGGCCTACTTAGGAAATAGAAGATTTCACTGCGAAAACACATTAGAATATCCTCACACTGTTCACAGAATGGCCTTTTCTATTGGTTATAAACATGTACCATTGACAAGTAGCAGAGAGCAGAAGCATGAAGAGTTTTGAGGAGTTCCTGCAGTAGGTTGATAAGTTTATTGATATCTCAGAAATTACAGAAGGTGAGAGGGTTTTCATATATATATTCTGGCCTATCAATATTTATGTTAGTTAGATATGTATTGATGGATACACTAAATCCAGTATAAAAGAAGAAAGAAAATCCAAAAATAGGAATTCAGATTATAGAGGGTCATATGACACAGCAAAGTGAAGAATTAGAATTAAATACTTCCTTTTGAAAAATTAAAATTTAGATAAAAAAATTGAATAATAAACTATATTTGAATACTAACTTCATTGAAACATAAAGTAGGTTAACTAAATTTCTAATGTAAAATGGTCATGACATACATATCTCTCAATCCAACCCTCACCGAATTTCAGAGGATAAATAGCTATGATAGACAAATCTTTAGCTAACACAATCTATGAAGCAGATGAATTATGCCTTACAGAAAACTCCTCACATATCCTGTTCAAATAGGAAATTATAAATGGTCTGGTATTATCACAAGTCAGAAAAGTACATGGACAAACTAAATATAAAATAAGAACCTCCCACCTCTATGATTTGCTGAGATAACAATATTTTTGGTGAATCTACTAGAGTGGCTCCTCCAACTACTCCATTCTTTTGAAACCTCTTGTCTAGTCCCACCTACTACACCTATTAAGAGTGTGTTTATAACCAATAGAAAGAGCAGTTTTCCCTCTATGTAAATCTGACAGTCATTTGTAAACAAGTTGAAGGAGAAAGTAATAATTTTGCCAAAACTGTTGAACTGTGATGACTAAGTCATTGCTACGAATAAGAATGGAATTTTTTGTAACCCACGTATAGCTTATTTAGAGACCCAGATAAATTACATGGATTTTGTGTGTACTAAAATAGTAACTTAAATTTTTCAGTTTTCTAAAATTTATATTTAAAATTAATATCTTGCCACCGTCCACTTGAAAGAATAAACAAAGCTTAGAGCGAGGCTTAACACGTGTGATGCACGAGTGCAACATTTTGTAACGTTATAAGTTCTCGAAGTCTTTGTTTTTTGGTGTATTTTTTATTCATAGTTCTATGTTTTAAGAAGAATAACTAGAATCTAAACATTTATGAGTAGATAGTAATATATATATATATATATATATATATATATATATATACACACACACACACACACACACACAC
>NW_013667304.1:120274-122691 GCF_000517525.1 Limulus polyphemus | reverse complement strand
ATATATATATATATATATATATATATATATATATACACACACACACACACACACACACATATATATAGACAAACATACACATATGTAATGTATGGTAGCCAAAATATCCCTGTATTATAGTTAGAGATTTGTATTTTGTAGGCCAATACAGAGTTATGCCTACTGAACGTGTTATTATAATTGTCTAAACTGAGGTAAAATAAAAGCAAATTATACATCATTAGAAACTTGATAACATAAAACAAGTTTATTCAAAACATTTAGAAAGCTAAAATACCTTACAAATGTCATGGAAATAATGTTATACATTATAAAGAAGACTAGACTTAGAAGGCTTGCAAAACTAAAACCAAAACTAAATGAGTGTGACAGGTAGTACTGGAAACTGAGTTTTTATTGGTTATGAATAAGTATTCTGAAAAGGGGAATAGGATTTTTATAAGCATGTGCTCAAATAACATCTTTGTATACCTATGCCACTAAATTCCAAACAACCCAAAAGGATTACCAATATTCAATGCTTATTGTATCGGCATCAAACCATATGATAAATGTTTTGACAGATTCAAAGTACAGACATATTACTCTGGAGAATATTTCTTGTAAACACTGTAGGATACATACATAAGACGATAAATTCCACATCCTGTTGTCGGCATAAATATTTTCACTGATTCTAAGTGCAGTATGATTACTCTACATTTTACTAAAAAATTTTAGGATATATATAATCCAATATATTAGACATCCTGTTCTCGGACAAGTGGTTAAGTCAGCATTATCTTCGTGTGTGCTTTGTTGCTTTCAAGGGTATTACATTATGGTGTCATGTAAACAGTCTACTGACACAAGCAGCAATTTACTGCTTTATTTTCAGCAGGTTTCTACTTTAGTCGTTGACAGTAAAATCAACAGAAAATAAATGTTAAACACTTAGCACTTCAAACTCTCAAGGGAAGTACTTTGAAACTTCACGATCAATAATAAAGAAAAAAAGGCATATTTTATTTCTGATTTTACAACTTTTCACTATACTTTGATGATTTGTCTACAGGCTGAAGAATCAAGTATATTGTTGAGGTATAGGTAATAACAGATAAAACAAAAAGTTTTACTGAAAAAAATGTTTTATATGTATTTAGGAGGTTTTATAGGTTATACAAATGAAATTTGAGACAAAGAAAAATATTTTTAATCTTAACATGAAAATACCTTTGCACTAGGACTAGTCAAAAAAAAGATTAGGAAAAATCCTTCATTAAAAAAATATGATTTTTCATGTACAAGACTTGTAATGTTTACTAAAAGTCTGCCAAATTTTGTGAGCATATACATACTGTATTAAACGTTACAATATGGAAACCATAACAAATACAAAGTGGTTACAAGGTCGGTTAATTTGACTGAACCTGTGTGGAGAGAGTTAATATTCACTATTACTTCTGTTGAACATATCACTGACCACCTTAACCCGATGACCACCAGCTACTAACTTTCTTAGTAGCCAATGCAAGTCTTGCTATATCTCATTCCAACAATAAAACTAGTGGATGAAATTGTTTCAAACTTCACAAGAACTTTCATAAGTGCACATACTTTAAGAAACATAAAGCCTGTTACTTTTGATAAATTTAGTTATTTTACATTATGATCTTTAATATCTTGGAAAATTACATTAGGAAATGGTATTTATAAGAAATTATTACGATATTTATATTTGTTCCAGATTTGAACTTATTACTTTTTATGTTTTAGTACATTATTTTGAAATCACAAAAAATTTATATTGTCCATAAAATTCAAATTTTATTTTTTTTTATTTTTTTAATAATCACATACTCTCCTTATGGTTTCAAGTAATAAACAGACCCGAAAATAACATTTGTAAATAAACCTAAACAACTAATGAGTATTTTTATTTTTAACTAGGATTTCATGTTTATATATGTACATAAAAACATTTTAATTTTGTTTCATAAATATATTTTTATTTCAAGTTTATGTTTATGTTTCAATGCAGCCGTACTTTTGTTTATTGTGCTGACTAAACCATGGGGTTAGCAGTGTGAACTTTGTACGTGTTCCGTAAACTATCTCACCCCTGTTGGTGGTCACTCTCGTTCACCCCAGTGTGGGCGCATTTGAACATTACTGTAAATATGATAGTAAGAAAGCTTTTCAGTACTTGAATATCATTTCTTTGAACTTTCAAACAAGTTTATTTCAATATATGTCCATGTATGTTGTTTCACTATAGAGATAAAACTAATTGCCACTACTAGCAAATGTACGTAACAGTTTACAGTACAGGCGGTTTCAATAACACTACCTGACCCCTAGTTACTTGATATATCCTGTTAGAAGAGATTACCAAATGATACAGATACCATAAATTACAAAGAAAATTACTTTACAGC
>NW_013667304.1:111622-119274 GCF_000517525.1 Limulus polyphemus | reverse complement strand
AGTTTTCCAGAAGCAAGTTTCTAACGCTTATAGAAAAGCACTATTAGCCAGTAGTAAATACAACCTCTACAGAAAATGGCAGTTACTATAATAAGCACCACCCACATTCATATTTTAAAATCCAGGGAACAATGTTTCGTCACGTGCTTTCCGTATCATCTTATGATTTGTCAAACGTCAGATACAGCAATTGGAATAACATGGTACTGAAATTGACACCTTCAACTAGGACTGGCTAAAAGTTTTACAACTGAGGCTTAACACGCCCAGACACTATTTTATAAAGAAAACAGACTAGAAAAAGGTTTAGATACCAATCATAGATGGCAGGACCAGTGCTGAAGTGGAAGGAAATATTTTAAAAAAATTTTGAAAAACATTTTCTTCTTAGAGGGCACTTATTTACAGTCTAAAACGCATTTTAGGATTATTTTTTTTTTCATTAAATTCCTCTTTAAACTTCATTAAATAATACAATTTTGTACAAATAATTAAATGTTATGCTACTATTCACAAAAATAAAATCTGAAATCCAATAAAAGATAAGTTCTCTATAATTTTTTCAATTCACAAATGTGATTTTGCCCTCACCATAAGATCAAAATGGCCACGGCAGATAACGGGTTAACCTTCACTATCAGTTCTATTGAACATTTTAATTACCAGCTTAATCTTAACTATCAGTTGTGTTGAATATCTTACTGACCAGCTTCTTTGGCTTCTTGATTATCTTCAAGTATGTACATGATGGTATCAACAATAGTTTTCTTGTACTCAAAACCTCCCTCATCTCTTAGCATTGATGATAAAAAGTTCATCATGATGTTGTGTTTACGTGGGAACTTCTGACAGAGGGATCTATAAACGGAATCATGACTGTATATAGCTGAATGTTCTCAAATATATTTTGATACTAAAAGTACTATAACTTTATATTCATATCTTCATTACCTTCTCAACTGCTACTTGTTTGTAGAAATAATAAGGTCTTAGCCTATAAAATCTTACTCTCTGAAAATAAACCCTTTCTAAATGAATCATTGGGTTATGCCATTGAATATGATTAAACCTTACCTAATAGCCTAAACCACCACTATTTTACAAGACACTATTTTTATAAATAATTTATATTAACAGATTCAACCCTGACTAAACCTTACCTAATAGCCTGAACGACCACTGTTTTAAACTCATCAGATATTTCTGACATGAAGCTAGAGATCTGTTTCATTAGTCTTTCAACACTACTCTCACTACCAGTCTTTAACAGAGTTGTGATTGCAAGTGTTGCGATACTTCGGTTAACATCAGTGATAAGGTTTTCAAGATCCATGTTGCAAGCTATAACTGCTGCAGGATGACACATGGCCACCTGGTGACCAATAAAATACACATAGCCTTAACTTTCAAAATAATGTACAAAAAATAATTATGTACTCTATTTTTTAATACTATACAAGATAATTAATAAGTCAGTTGCCAATAATCATTATAGCTTAAAACTAATTAAACATTAGTTATTTTCAGTTTACAATAACAGTGAAAACTAAAATTAACTTCTGATCAGAGCAAACTATGCACTTAGAGTGAAGCTAAAATTCAACTTGGCAAACTGCACTGTAGAACAGAAAAAGTCTTTTACTAGCTACTCTCCAGACCACAACGAAATTAATGACACAAGTGTACTTGTTTCACAACATACCCCCACTACAAATCTGATTGTGAAATCATAGAACACAAACTTATAATCAAATTATATTCTTTGACAAGTAATGGTATAAATCAAAGTTTCTCTTTTATGTAATCACAGCTTCCATCTATATCTCTTATGAATTTGTCTTTCACAAATGTAACAACTACTCACCCACTTCTCTGTATAAATATTAATTTTTTTAATTCTTTCTATTTTATTAGGTCATTTATTTATTCTTACAATCATGTAATAGTTTAAACTTAACTGTTGTATGACTAAGCCAGTATATACAATGTTTTCTATCTCATTAATCGCTGTATATGTACCTCACGTTCCACTCTTTGCATGAACTCTAGCTACCAGTATATTTATTGCAAATTCTAAACATTCTTTATATTTTGTAATTTTAACAGCTAAGCCTAATGATGAGCATATACCTGAAACATAGTTAATAAAAGTTTATGTTGTAGATAAGCATTTTAAGATTTTACAATATCTCTTGGAACCTAGCAAAGAAAAGCTAATTACGTAAACTTCTGTTACATTTCTACTTATAATTAGAAAGAACTGTTTCATCAGACCACAAGTTAATGATATTTTTCACCATAATCTAAGTATCCCACAAGGTTTGGCCAATTTAGGAGATTTAGGTTAATGCTAAGTACATATATTAAGTTAACAATGCAAAACAATCTTTATAATAGTGCTATACCAGTAATTAATAAAAAAAAACCAGTAATTACATTTAAATATTAAAAAGTATGATCAATATTGTTAATTAAAATAATAATATACCTTTATTAGGGAACAGAGAAACACTAGCTGTCAGCTTGAAGTACTGGAATAGCAGTACATTTGCTTGGACATGTGCAACCTAAGTATAATATACCAATTTATTCTCAAATACGTTCTACCATGTCTTTTGACCAAAGAAAACTTATTAAGCCACCCCTACTGTCTAGTGTGTTATATTGGGGTTCATTTACTTACATGTTAAAGTCTACTGAGATAAATGAGCATTATGAATGTTCTTCATATTTCTATGAACACAAGTAGCTTTCTTCTTCAATACTCATTTCTAAATGTGGTTTAAGATAAATTATACAATACAGTTTACTAACAAAACACTGAAAGTATACCCTACCTTGTTCAGTGTTCTGACAGCAGCAAATCGAAGTGTTGGCTTCGGAGAACTACAGAAAAGCTGCAAGACTGAGATGGAAGGTGCCAGTTCACGTGGTGTTGTTGACTTCAGGTTAACAATAGTATGAGCTGCTTCATATATAACCATTTCATTCTTGTGCCTTAGACAGCTTTCTATGAACTCAAACAAAGGACTGTTGGACCTAAGAAAAGTTAAATAAAATGAAACCTGAAACTCAAAAAATGTTTTCATACATAAAGGTGTAAATAATAACTACCAGGATAGAAAACAAAAATAAGCTAAAACTGATCTATACATAACACTTAATGTAATATTTAAGAATAGCAAAGGACTTGTTGGTCCATCTAGGCTGTCCCATCCACAAAAATATATATATACACAACTCAAAACCAGTCTTTCTCATTCACATACTTATCAAGCTTTCCCTTAAATTTACTCTGCATCTACCACATTAGAAGGTAGCCCATTCCAAAGGCCAACTACCTTGTTAAAAAATAAAGCTGTTTTAGTTGAAGATGACACCTTCCTTGCCTTAATTCATAACTGTAGCCTTCCTCTGAATCATTTCCAACAACTCAATATCCTTCCTAAAGTACAGAGTATAAAACTGAACACATTACTCCAAATGTAGCCTAACCATTGACCTATACAATGAAATTATAAACTCTTTAGATTTTCATTCAATATTTCTGTAGATACAACCCAAAATCTTATTTGCTCTGCCACTAGGAACTGCACACATCCTTGATTAAAATAGCCTAACTCTGATAACTCATTTGGATTTGGATCTGAAATACTTCTTTACAGGTCTCATTAATATAGAATGAATTTAAAATCACTTTATTTTAAAATACATTGTTTTCTGTATAGATTTGACAGCTTCTCTTCAGGTTCAACCTTTACTCCCAAGAGCTTAGCTGAATTCCTAACAACTCTTGTTGCATAGTTAGAAACCCAGAAAAATTGTGATAGTTATGGGACATTGTCAGCTTTTCACACATTATTATTCCGTGTTCTTTGTTGTATTATTTAATCATATAAAAAATTATTTAGTGCACAACTACTATTAGTATAAAAAGTATGGTTAAGTGTCACTGACAATCAACAAAAACAAAGAAGACCAGGGTAAGTACTTTTTCATGTTTTTCCTGGGTATTCTTTATTTATTATTATAATAAAAGTAGTAACTAAAATGTAAAAATATGAAATTTTTTGTTAGTTAAGGTTTGATTAGGTGAAATAAATAATCTATATAAATATAATAGTACTGTCTGTCTATGTAACTACTTTGCAGGATGTGGATGGATCTTCACCAAAATTGGTATGGAGGTTCATTAGGTCCACGTAGGAGTACATACAAATTTTTAGTTTTGAATTTTGCAGTTTTTATGGGCGTTTTTTACCACTATTTCACCTCTGTACATGAATCTTTACCAAATTCGACATGAAGGTTTGTTGGGTCCATGCACAGATACATGCAAAGTTGCAGCTTCACATTTTGTGTTGTGCATTTTTTATGGATGTTTTTGAATTTTTAAAACAACATATAATAGAAACATCTTTCCATGTCCTAAGATAACCTTCCATTAATCATGAATTTACGTAACTTCCATTCAGGGGATAGATACTCCAGCTGGTAATATAATAAAAAATTTTCACAAGGTTTGCTCACGATTGTAATGTAATTTGATAGCGTAATGTGAGATGCACATTCATCGAGTGAATTACATCTTATAGTGGTGCAAGTAGCAGTTAAATAAGATTCAAAGGGCACTCTATATATAAAGCATAAAAATCTTTGAGTCTGTCTGTTTGTCTATTATCTAACTACTACTAGGTCACTTAGCCAATTTCAACCAAACTTTGTGGGATGATAGTTTAGAAAAAGAAGCATGCTAATGGGGGAGGGGTCATAACCCCCTACATCCTCCACTATTGCTGTTATCAAACATTTATTATCTTTGACATAAGTCAACATTAATTATATTCATAGATGGTGCCACATTCTTACACAAAAAACAAAGAAACTATTCAATTTTCTATAAAACAACATATACAGTGTGGGTGGAGGGCACACAAATGTCTTGTATATCTCAGAGAGTGCGATAGCACACTCTATGGAGGAATGCAATGAAACAAATGGCTACCACGATAGCAATAATACATAAACTCAGATGAAGTTTCTACTCCAACAGCTATCATAAGGCTGATATGAAAAGCTGTTTCTTGAGTTATACCCACTTCCTACTTTGACCCATGACCTTTCAACTTTGGCCCGTAAGACACTACTGCAGCTAATGACTGTCAATTAATTAATCATGTGAAACACTGTGAAATGACATTAAGAGCTGGGTGTTGAAAGCAGCTAACAGAAAGCACCTCCTACTGCCACTTTTTGGCCACGACCTCTCCCTTTAAAGTCACCCTGACCATTGCATAGTGTATACCATGTTTTAAGTATATACATATTGAATTCTTAAACCTTATACAAAACTTTTGGTGAGGTAATAATGAGTACTGTAATAATATATAAAAAAATAAATTGTATGAAAGTTAGATTTTTTGTGTTATTTATCAATTTATCATAGCATCCACCCCCAAATTTTTAAATTTCATAACCCAGACAAAGGACAGGTACCTCAGCTTTTAAGACAATAAAATTTAAGTGTACATAGACATATACTGTTAGGAGTTTAAAGCTATTTAGGATAAACAAATGTAGTTTCATATTACAATTTGAAGTCATTCTAGAAAGAAAAAAAGGGTAATTTAGATTTTTTTTGGCGGTAACAAGCTCAGTGAAATTTGAACAACCTGGTATAAAGTTATGGTACAGAAAATAACAGATAAAATATAAAGTTTTACTGAAAAAAAGGTTGAAGTTTATTAAGGGGGTTTTAGAGATTATACAAAAAATTTGAAATTTTTGAGATGAAGAAAGTATTTTTAATCTGAGCATGAAAATCAATTTGCACTCAGACTAGTATACAAAAATACTATGTATATTCATAGAAAAATCTTTAGTAAACATACTTCATTAAAAAATCTGATTTTTTGCATACAAAAAGACTTGTAATGTTAACTAAAAGTCTGCCAAATTTCCTGAAAATACACATACTGTATTAAATGTCATAGCATGAAAAATACAACAAGCACAAAATGGTTATGAGGACAGTCACAGAAACTGAGCCTGTAAATCAGAAATCAAAAGAGAAAGCTTTTTGTGGTAAATGAAAGTAACCATCTGCAAACAACTTCAAACACATTGTGGACAGTGTTTTAAGTTAACAATTTAAGGATAAACACATACATGCACATGTACATTTTTTAAATCTTAAGACATTATTCAAAAAAAGAATAATACCCTGCATCGTCATCTCTAATCAGTTTGCTGGCAATTCGAATCTGGAAGAAATTAAAATGACAGGATTAAGTAAATTAAAAAACATTTAAAACAATCATGTGAAGTCTCAATAACAAATTAAAACAAAAAATTTGTACTAAAAATTTTAAGAAAATGCAAGTAAGCTGTATAGAAGTTCTAAAAATTACACAAACACACGTAGATGCACAATCATGGACATGTTTCAGTCCAATGACAGAAAAAACTTTAAAACTCACCAACATGCAAACAGCATATGGAGATTTGAGGGCAGAACGAGCATATTTCGCCACCAACTTTGATACAGCAAGACGGTCACACTTACGAAGGTGGTATAAGAGACCAAGTGCATGATACTTAAAAAAAGAAAAGAAAAGAATTAGGACCAGAAGTACTTACAGATGTACTGATTTTACAATTAAATATGTCTATTAATGTTTTTAATTTCAGCTATAATTCTGCAATTAATATTTAATATAATGATTTTGTTTTAATACCAAACAAACTATGGTTTAAACTCAAATTTGACTAAAACTGAAAATACATTTCTTTTCTTGTGATACAAAAAGAAGTTAAGAGTATGCCAAAAAACCTATAACCCAATGATCATTTCTCAGCTAACCAGTTACAGCACTGCCTTTCGACAGCTCGTGTATATGTATGTAATGGCTCACCTGTACCATAACATCATCTGTATTCACAGCTTCCTGAACTTCGTTAACCCATCTCTTCACCACATCATAGTTCACTTTCATCAGATGCTGGAAACAGTTTTTAAAAACTAAAAAGTTTGTTTAAAAAAGAATCAAGTTTTTATATGAAAGTACTGAGAAGCAATAAACTAACTATAGAAAGGTAAGAAATATTTTAAAAGATTTCAGCAATTTGTTCTTACATAATACTTGTAACTGTCAACTAAAACTTTTTAAGAACAGCTAATACTATTCTCAAACAAATAACAGTGAAACCAAATGTATTCAAAGTAAGTTTAGCAAACCAAAAGAAAACTAATTATCCTATAACTGTTTAGAGTAGTGTATTGTACATCACAGTTTTGACAAGTTACAACTACTGTTATTAAATAATGCCAATGGCACCTCTGAGTTAATTTTTATGTGCAACTAGTTTCATGTGACTAGTCAAGTGATCTAATATAGAATATAATTCATGTCCACAAATGTTCTTTGGTACTAGAGACCTTGCAGCCCCCCAAAAAAATGATCAGACAATGTTTAAATAATAACGTATGTGATCACCTAGGACATGAGTACAAGTTGTAAATCAATGTGATCTAATTAATCAATGTTTAAATAATAAGGTACATGATCACCTAGAACATTAGTATAAGTTGTACATTAATGTGATCTAATCATTTGAAACTTGAAATTGGTAAACTTTGTGAAGTTTTTAGG
>NW_013667304.1:105201-110615 GCF_000517525.1 Limulus polyphemus | reverse complement strand
TATATATATATATATATATTCACAAAATTTGGCAGTCTTTCAGTTAACATTATAAGTCTTTCACATACAAAAAATCATATTTTTTAAAAGAAGTAATTTTGATAAACTAAAATATATATTTGTACATGAACATATTGAGTATTTGTTTTGAATAGTCCATGTGCAAAGCAATTTTCATATTAAGATTAAATATACTTTTCTTCATCTCAAAAATCTCAAATTTCTTTTGTGTAACCCAAAATAAATTAAACCCTAATATTTATTTATTTTATAAATCTTACCAGTGAAAAAACAAGAGTAAGACATAACATTTAGTGTCAAATAAACTTTACCAGGCAGAAAACCAAAATAACATCTAATACAAAGTAGCAAATACACTTTAACAGGGAGAAAACAGAAATAACACCTAATACAGAGTAGCAAATAAACTTTACAAGTATAACACCTAACAGAGTAACAGGTAAATGTTACAAGGAAGGAAACCAGTACAGCAATTGACATAGAGGGACAAGTGAACCTTACTATGGAGGAAACCAGTACAGCACCTAACACAGGGTGAAAAGTAAATCCTACCAGGGATGAAACAAGTACAGCACATAACGTAGTAACAAATAAGCATTACCAGGGAGGAAACCAGTACAGCAACTGACACAGAGTGACAAGTAAACCATACTAAGGAGAAAACTGGTACAGCACCGAACACAGGGTAAACCTTACTAGGGAGGAAACCAGTACAGCAACTAACACATAGTGACAGGTAAACCTTACCAGAGTGGAAACCAGTACAGCACCTAACACAGTGACAAGTAAACCTTACCAGAGTGAAAACCAGTACAGCAACTAACACAGTGACAAGTAAACCTTACCAGAGTGGAAACTAGTGCAGCACTTGATACAGAATGATTTTTGTCTACAATAGCTTGTTTCATGTATCTTTCTATAGCTTGTAACATTCCACTCTGAAATAGAAACATAACAACAAGTTATTTAACTCATAAAGTTAATTAAACAAAGAAACTGGCCATACATTCAGCACAATATTTAAAAACAAAATATGGAAACATACATTTCTTTTCAAATTTGATATTACAGAGTTTTAGGCCAAGTTCAACTCTTCAACTTGGATAAGATATCGGTGATACTGCTTTTAAACACTGCTCTAAACTATTATAAAATACAATATTGTGAACGTAATGTCTATACTGCATGAGAATTCTGAGAATATAGTACTAGAAATGATCTTTTTCTTTCTTTTCATGACTTCTTAAGTAAATCTGGTGCCATAAAGTAGAACAGAAAAATAAGATTTTTATTACATATTCATATTCCAACAGCAATCTCACACAGAGAAAACTATTCCAACATTGTACTGAATGTATGACACCAATGCCACAACCAATAAATTTAAAGTTCTAGGAAGTAAAATATTATTCAAACACTATGACAAGCTTTAGGTAATCTTGTTTCTAGCTAGTAAAATATTATTCAAACATTATAACAAGCTCTAGGTAATCTTGTTTCTAGCTAGTAAAATATTATTCAAACATTATAACAAGCTCTAGGTAATCTTGTTTCTAGCTAGTAAAATATTATTCAAACATTATAACAAGCTCTAGGTAATCTTGTTTCTAGCTAGTAAAATATTATTAAAACACTATGACAAGTTTTAGGTAATCTTGTTTCTAGCTAGTAAAATATTATTCAAACACTATGACAAGCTTTAGGTAATCTTGTTTCTAGCTAGTAAAATATTATTCAAACACTATGAAAAGCTTTAGGTAATCTTGTTTCTAGCTAGTAAAATATTATTCAAACACTATGAAAAGCTTTAGGTATATATTAATTTGATTTTCAGAGTTCTGCTAATCAGTATGCAACTGAAAATTAAAAATACTTACATCTGTGATTTTACAAAGGGCACGGATTGCAGCAGCCCTATACTGGTTCTCCTACAAAAATTGTGTTCCACTGAATACTTTAACAGAACTGAATCTGATAAAAGTTTTATAATATCATACAAATAATAAGCTATTTCTCTCACTAAAATATATTTGGTATTAATCTCAGCAAGATGATGTGCATCCTAACAAATCATACAATTTTGACATTAGATCTTCTGTCTTGAATAGCAGTTCAGGATTCCTTATGTATATATATATGAAATAAATAGCTACAATACTATTAATTACATTAATTGTTAAGAGGCAATTAAACTCGGCACTATAAAAAAATAATGAATTTAATATAAAATAAGCATTAAGAAGTTTTTAGCAAGATCCATTGTTAATCCCAATCGTAACCTTAAAGTCATAATGGATAATGCCTGTAGTAATAGTTCCCAAATGCATTAGGGATATCCCATATACCAGAAAAAACTAGCCAGCTATCATGGAAAATCAATTAAACATCTCAATTCCTACTGCCTATCACTGTCTTCAGCCAGGTGTGGGAAGATATTTACCCTTAAAAGTCCTTATAATTCTTAAAGTAGAATTATATTTCTACTATATGCAACACCCAACAAAAGAAATAAAATAATAAAAGATCTTAAATATAATTACAAGAGGGTGATATTGAAGAGGTAGGATGTTGAAAAGTTACGCTCATAGATTTCTGAAAGTTATTTAATAATATTATTATAATTTGTAGTAATTTGGGTTAAATAACACAATAATAACTAGATATAATAAGATTGGTACATAAAAGTAAGTCAGTCAAACTTAAGATAGAGTTTAGGAGTGTAAATTATTATTACAGTGTTTTAACTTAAAATAGGCTTAGTACATTTAATGGTACTGTAAGCTTGGGTATATTTAAACTCACTAGTAAATTGTAAAACAGGATAAACACATTGTTTTATTAAATAAATACAAACTAAAAATTTGTTTATTGTCTCTTGGTATTCTAGAATTAATGTGTTTATTTGAACTTAGATTCATTAGTTTAAATTCAGCTTATAGATATAAGTAGGTTATAATATAAATCAAGCTAAAGTAAATATGTTTTATTATTAACATTAGGTATATTGTTCAAACAAATTATTAAGTTCCATATAATTAAAGATAAACTTTATTACTTTAGTGTGAAGACAAAGCAGTGATAAAAGAATAATATAATTGGTTCTTAAACGTTAGGCTTAACAGTAATAGTGTTAACAATAGGCTACTGGTATTTGGTATTGAGTATAAATACAATGGTTAAGACTACTGTAGGAGTTAAGCATTCACAGTTTGTTAGGTGTAATGGGTGCAATGAGTGGGTTTTATTAGGGAACTTGGGACTGGAATGTACTTTTAAGGAAGCTAGAAATGAAGATGCGCAATTATTATGTAGAGTTTGTAAGTTGGAGGAGAAGTTAGAGGCAATCATGATTAAAGTAGAGGCAATAGATAAAGAGAAGTGTAGATTGTGGGAAATGGCAGCAGGATTTCAGGAGGAGCTTAAGCTTTAACAAGTAAGTGATACATCAGCTAACATTGACTTTCAGGAAGTTCAAATTAGTACTGTCACGACTAAAAGTAGTGAATTTAGTTATAATGAACCTATTCTGTTGAGCAATAAATTTCAGCCCTTCGGAGGCAGAGAAAAGTTTAGCATAGGAAATGAGTATAGAAGTAGTTATAATGATAGGCTTAATTGTTACTATTGTAATGCTAGAAGTATAAGAAATAAACAGATGACTTTAGAGCACTGGTAGGAATGGAGGATTTTGATATAATGGGAATAACTGAAAGATGGTTACACATAGATGATTTTGATGACAGAATTTTTTTTAAATATAGGGATACAGGTTATTTAATAGGGATAGAGTATTAAAGAGGGGGAAAGAGTGGCTTTATATGTGAAATGTGATTTACATCCTGTTGAAGTTGAGGATATCAAAGATAATAGCAAAGAGATTGAATTCATTTGGGTTTCTATTAGTGGATATAAAGGGAAAAGGCTTTTAGTAGGAATTTGTTAAAGATCACCAGATGAAATTAGTGAGAAACTATACAATGAGATTAAGATTTCAGCTGTTAATTAGATTTATTGTAAACTTCAAATACAGAAATGATTGAGAGGACTGAAATTGGGGAACATCTAGGTGCAAGTGATCATTGCTCTATTAGGTTCAATGTTTTGCTGCATATGGAGATAAGTAACAATGATATCTGTTAAAAGATGGTATGCAAAGTCATTTAACAAAGTTTAGAATTTTAATGAATAGTAAAAATGGTTTCACTAAGGGAAAATCTTGCCTTACAAATCTTTTAACATTCTTTGAAAAGGTTACTGCTTATGAAGATGAGGGTAAGGGTGTAGATTTGGTTTATCTGGATTTTCAGAAAGCATTTGACAAGGTGACACATAAAAGGCTTGTAAAATCAATTATCTCTATAGGTGTGGAGGATAAGTTAGCAAATTGGATAGAAGAGTGGTTGGATGGAAGAAAGCAGAGAGTTGTTACAAATGGAGTTCAGTCAAACTGAATTAATGTCACAAGTGGGGTACCTCAGGGCTCAGTCTTATAACCTTTGCTCTTTTTGATTTACATCAGTGACATAGATGAAGAGATAGTCAATGAATTACTAAAATTTGCAGATAATATTAAGGTCTTGGGTGTTGCTAGCTGTGAAGAGGATGCCACTGATTTACAAAAGGATTTAGATCATTTAGTGAGTTGGGCAAATAAATGGCTGATGGGTTTTAATTATAATAAATGCAAAATAATGCATGTGGTTATCATAATTTGAATTATAAGTATAATTTGGATGGGAATAACCTTAATAATGTTATGAAGGAAAGGGATCTTGGTGTAATAGTCAATCAGTCTCTAAAGACATCCAAGCAGTGTGCTGTTGATAGTGATAGGGCAAATGGGATTTTAGGTTGTATCTGTAGAAATATTGAATACAAGTCAAAAGAGGTTATAATTTCATTGTACAGGTCACTGGTTAGGCCACATTTGAAATATTGTGTTCAGTCTTGGGCTCCTTACCTTAAGAAAGACATTGAATTGTTGGAAAGGTTTAAGAGAAGGGTTACTAGAATGGTGATTGGGATGGAGGGGTTGTCATACGAGGAGAGGCTGAATTCTCTCAAATTGTTTTCTCTTGAAAAAAGAAGAGTTAAAGGGAGGATCTGATTGAGGTGTTTAAGATTGTAATGGTAATTGATAGTGTTGATGCATCATCTTTTTTTATATTTAACAATGAGAACAGTTGGAATAGGGGCCACAAGTATAAATTTTGGCAAGGTAGGAGTCATCTTCAGTTATGACAGTTTCATTTTTCTAAAAGGGCGGTTGGCCTTTGGAACAGATTGTCTTCAGATGTTGTAGAGACAGTAAATTGAAGTGAGTTTAAGAAAAAGCTTGATGAGTATATGAATGAAAAGGGCTGGATTTAAGATTTTTTATTTCATTTATTTAT
>NW_013667304.1:97234-104201 GCF_000517525.1 Limulus polyphemus | reverse complement strand
CAGTTTCATTTTTCTAAAAGGGCGGTTGGCCTTTGGAACAGATTGTCTTCAGATGTTGTAGAGACAGTAAATTGAAGTGAGTTTAAGAAAAAGCTTGATGAGTATATGAATGAAAAGGGCTGGATTTAAGATTTTTTATTTCATTTATTTATTATTATTATTTTTTAATCATTTTAATTTAGTTTAGACGATGGAACAGCTGAGATGGACCAATAGGTCCCATGTTGTCCCAAAATGTTGTTATGTTATGTTAATAGTTCTTACATAGTTCATATTCCCAACCAGGACCCTTTCTCTAGAAAATGTATTCAAGTATAACATGGGAAAGCCAAGACAAGCCCAGTTACTTGAAGTTAGTCTTTCCATCCTGGAATCTATATAAATATAATAATACTGTCTGTTGTATGTCCATGTAACTAATTCACAGACTGTGGATGGATCTTCCCCAAAATTGGTATAGAGGTTCATTAGGTCAATGCAGGGGTACATAGGAATTGAAATATTGTGGGTGTAAGCACTTATATCCATACCCTTAATTGATTTTCCATGTTTGCTGGTTACTTTAACATCAGCATTTGGATTTTATCCGGTAGATGGGATATCCCCAATGTACAGGTATTATCTGTTATGACTTTAAGGTGATGGCCGGGATTAACAATGGATTTTGCTAAGAACTTCTTAATAATCATTATATATATATGTATCCATATATATCAAATAGAGAACACAAAAATAAAATATGAATATGGTTATATTTACCCTAAAGAAACTATGAAGTTTATTGTAATATAAATTTTTCAGTAATTGTTTCTTAAACTAAAATTATTTTTTTGTTTTTTATCTATTCACACTGTAGTATATAAAAAAACATTGCAATACTGATCTTACAACATATGTAAACAGAACTTTCAAAAATTAACTTTTACAAGCATTGGTGACAAAAACAGCTGAGACAAGTGTTTCTGAAAGTGGCAAGGTTCAAATAATTTATTCTTGAGAAGTTTATATCACAACTAAACCATTAAAAAAAAGCAAAAAAGTGTTTTTGAATCATATATACACCTAGTTAATATCCTAACCATAAAATAACATTTATAAATAATCCCAAACTCAGCAGCACTACTTTATTTTCTGGACGTAGATTGATTTGTTATACTCATCTTTTTTTACAAAGTTTTCAATCTTCCACCATTTTGGAGGCTATACTTATAACTAATACTTGGTTATACACTAGTGATACTATTTTTTCATATGTACTTGAACTACAAAAAGAATGTCAACAGAAGTTTTTAAGTCATTCACTTTGATTATCATAACTCAGCTATTAAGACTTTGGTGCATGTTTCTCACAACCCCACGACTTGAAAATCAAAATTGGTAGTTAAAACCTTTTGGAAGCTATTAAAGTTTACAAAAAATGTATCTTACCTTTCCTGTCATATCCTTGGTCAAGCTACAAAAATAAGTAAATATATATATAAATAAAGCCTTCAATGAACGAGAACGATGTGCTTTATAAAGAAAATTTAACACAATTCAAAAACACAATTAATGACCAAAATTACTACAATCATGTAACACACTCCATACATATTAGAAGCTAACTCTATGTTGAACTGTTATTGAAAACCAATTTTATATTAAATCCTTTAACTACTGAATATATCAGCGAACATTTTTCTCTATTTAAGCTGTACCTGCTTGTGACAATGATGACATCCTCAGCAACTTTGGTCAGCTCTTTAATGCCAAGGTATACAAGCCTCCGCAAGACTGGATCTTTTGACTGGAACAATTTAGTCATGGCAAAGAAAGTTTCTGTAGCTTCAGTGGTTCCAAGCTGCTCTCCCTACAAATAATAATAAACAGTGACTACAAGTGTGGCAAACTGCATAAAAAAAAGTTATTCTATTAGTGTAAATATTTCCCATTTCAAAAAAGCTACAAGAAATCACTTAATTTTTGCAAATATTTCATTGCAAAGAAGGTTTTGGTAAATTTTCACCTTGTAATGGGCAGCGCCCCTAGAGCTAATTGCTGGATTTTCAATTATACTGCTGATTACACCAAATTTATTTTTTGCAGTGGCTAGAGCTAATTGCTGGATTTTCAATTATACTGCTGATTACACCAAATTTATTTTTTGCAGTGGCGAGTGGAGCTCACAAGTCGCTAACTCGAGGTAATTTACAGTTAGAATAAATAAACTGAGTCTAAATCTTTCAGTTATTAATATAATAGTCTTTAATTATCTTCATTTCACAATGCACAATCACAATATTAGGCATATAGTTAACTTCTCAATTATTAACAAAAATCTTCAATTTATCTTGTGTAACTTTCTACTAAGTTACAGTCAACACATTATAAATCTTTCTTACTATAACTACATTGATTGAAGCTTGAGAGTCAGAAATTCTACTTACAACATAGTTGGCGAGGAGTATCCTTACACATTGGATACTTTCAACATTATCTTGGAAAGACTGCTAAGGATTCCGGAGGAGATTGAACACGAGTTTTAAACAATTTTTACTATGTGTTCCTATGAATTCCCAAATAGTATGCAGCACTACCCTCAAGTAGTTCTCACACCTTATTGGTTAATTCTGGTAACACATTGGACTGTTCCAAAACCACAACCAAAACCCTCAAGTGATTGGTTAGTGTTATGATGGGTTAGTTGGTTGCCTTCTTACTTGTGCTAGTACACCAGCATTGTGTAAGGAATATATCATCAAATAACGCTTTTGCATGTTAACATCAACTTTTATGTAGCCTCCACAGTACTGACGAGTTGACGTCATTAATAAATCACTGTCAATCACTGGTGCTAGTGCATCTACTTCATTGCTAGGCAATAGCTTAATTTTTTATAACTTTTGTAATTTATGATTCTCAATACCACTACTCTCTAGCTTTCCTGACCTAGCATATTTTTAACACAAACTCTTAAAAACCTCTAGCTGAGATCTAGGCTACTTATACTTCATCTATTTATTGACCTAGTTTCTCAACAACAGGGTCATTTCTTACGTTATTTTTTATATAAACGTGTATTACATTTTACTTTCATATATTTTGTTTTTGCTCTCTCAAAAAAAAAATGTCTTAAACTTGGAAATTATCACGAAGCAATTGCACAAATTCCTCAAAATCCTCAATTGCTTCAACCTGTTGATCTTCTTACTTTGATATCATTAAGAAAATAAAAAAATGTATTTTTAGCCTTTATCTGTTTGGCAGGTCTTTATGTTGGTCACAAGAGTTTAGATGTTTGTAATAAACTAGGTTCCAAATGTTTACCCTCAATGAACTATCAATAATGTACATAACCTTCCCAGGTGGCCTGGTATTTATTTTCTACATGAAAACCAATTTTTTCAAAGTTAAAACAAAATTACACAAATATATGTCAAATAATAACAACCAGATAGAACGAA
Source organism: Limulus polyphemus (assembly GCF_000517525.1). Taxonomy (NCBI): domain Eukaryota; kingdom Metazoa; phylum Arthropoda; class Merostomata; order Xiphosura; family Limulidae; genus Limulus; species Limulus polyphemus. The sequence goes on along the minus strand of NW_013667304.1, from coordinate 100,758 downwards.
AGAAATACTTATTGTTATACCAACATGATAAAATACTTAAGCAATCACCATACCTGGTTCAGCAGATATAAAACTTTGGTCAAGATGTGTCCACATTTCCTCGGATTCACATGACTTTCATTAAAAATTCGAGCCTTAGAAATAATTGAAATATTTATTTACAACAAAAGATGGAGTTTGAAATTATACAAAAATGTACATGTGTAAACTAAAGCAGCTTTTATAAATATATGTAGTAAAACAAAGTTTCTGTTTATCTTATAGATACTAATACAATAGTGACAGTGGGAATATTTGTATATTTAGCTTGTATTCATATTATCAGGAACCTTTTTAGACATATTTCCATTCCCAACATTAATCAGAGAGAAAAAACATCTGACAAGATGACTAATAACAAAGAATGTTTTAATAGTCAAAAACAATGTCCTGTATTTTCAGTTCAATTATAACTGGCAACTGCTTGTCAATTCTGTCAAGTTTCTACATAATTACATTTGAACAGCATTTCAAGTTAGTAGAAATCTATCAGAGAATTCATAAAAACAACTTGTTTCACAAATATGTACCATTTATAACTTGTTTTACTAACATGTTCCATTTATAACTTGTTTTACTAACAAGTTCCATTTATAACTTGTTTTACTAACAAGTTCCATTTATAACTTGTTTTACTAACAAGTTCCATTTATAACTTGTTTTACTAACAAGTTCCATTTATAACTTGTTTTACTAACAAGTTCCATTTATAACTTGTTTTACTAACAAGTTCCATTTACAATAACAACTTGTTTTACTAACAAGTTCCATTTACAATAACAACTTGTTTTACTGATATATATTCCAATTATAACTTGTTTTACTGATATATATTCCAATTATAACTTGTTTTACTGATATATATTCCAATTATAACTTGTTTTACTAATATATATTCCATTTGTAACTTGTTTTAGCAATACATTCTATTTATAAAACACACTTGTTTTACTAAAATGTTCCATTTAAAATAACACAACTACATCATACTAATACCTGACTTTATACTATAATTCACTCTATATAATGAAACAGATGACACTACTGGTTTCATGAAGTGATGCATCTTAGTGACACTTGAATTTATATATTAATTCACTTTAAGTCTTAAAAAATAGAGAGTAACAACTAGCAGTACATTTTATGGCTACTATGCAATAACTAGCTTTCTACACTAAATTTAACATTTTCTGTTGAGGAAAATGTTAATTTCCAAAATGCTACTTACGTACCTGTACCACTAAGAGCTAGAATCCCATAATGAAAATGGTGGAGAGGCCAGTTCTGATCAATTACAAAGATGAGCTCCTTTCTGAAATAGCTACATAAAGTAAAAGCCCACGGGGTGTGATGTCCATGAAACCAGAGATCACCTAGTGGAGTAGCACCCAACAGGAAACCACAACCATCTCAAGCAAGGGATACTTTTCACCCAATTTGTTATTATTAAACCATATATTACATTTAAATAGCAGAGACATTTACAGAGTAAATACAGTGGTAGTGGTAACATGTCGCAAGGGTAGAAGGAACCTGAAAATGTGTAGTGTGGCTAGGGCATTAAGCTGTTCTGTGTTATTGAAATACTTACAGGAGATAGATATTGTAGAGCCTACTAGAGCCTCTGGGTTGACTGGATAATGGTGACTGAAAGGAGGCAAAAACCAGAGGCATAGCAAAATGCCCAATGATGTAAGCAATAGGAGAGAACATATTAGGTGTTGTCTACATGTCAGTCTGTAAAATCTCCTCCAAATAACAGGGAGAAAAAGAAGCAAGAGATGTTGTAACATGCCAAAACTGGCAAGAGGAGACAGAAAAAACCATATGGACAGACTCACCTAAAAAAATATACGAGGCAGATGAGTTAATGAGCCTAACTAGTAAAAGTAGAAGGGTACAAACCCCTAGAGAAAGTGGTCTACCATGGTAATAATAGGAGGTGACAGTTTCCATGAAAAAGGACAGCCCATACAGGACACAAATAATGATAAGGATTGGAATGATCATACAGTGATGAAACAAAGGGGAGACAGATGGAAAAAACATCCAATTGTCTTCCTAGTCAGCCAGTCTTTGGTAGAAAGGAATGAACTGGAAACAACATGAACCAGTCCCCATGATAAAGACTACAGTAAGCATCTAAGGTGTAAATGTCTTAACAATGTTAACCACAAGCAAGTAGAATAATATATATATATATTGAAAGATAAATTATACAAGGAACAAGAGGTTAGTGGCTCAAAGCAGATCAAGTAAGATCCAAAAGAACCACATAAAAGAAACCAACGGGGAGGGGGGGGGATTATTGCCTGGCAAGATGGAGAAGGTTATGGACAATGCCTCACAGTAACCTGGATTAGACGAAACAGACCACCCTACACGAAAAGCTAGGTAAAGAAGGAAATAAGATGCAGAGTAGAACAACTTGGCTGAGGAGGGTGGCAAAGGGATCATTGACAGTAGACAGCCCACGTACATTGATAGAGGATGAGAGTAAAAAGCTGCTTAACTTGTTGTGTTACTAGTCTGAATGTACATGTTACATTTTTACTAGCCAGTTGTTATAATCTCTTTATTACAAATAGATTTAACACAAAGAGCAATTTTCTACTAATCAAGTAATAAATTCAAATTTGAGACCTATATCACGATAAACAACAATGAAAATAGACTTGAAGGAACATTTACAGTGAATAAACAGCAAGTTATGTAATGCTTTTGGTCTTTGTTAAAAACATACAGAACCAAATGTTTATAGTATATATACTGGAAGTCAAAGTACACACAGTTTCATAATTATGCAGAGAAAATCAAATGTCCTTTTATAGATTTCATGGGTGTTAATAAAAACCCTATAACCTGAGTGCTTTCGAAAGGTGGACCTTTCTTCTTCAAGGGCACACTGGGAATTTTTATTACATTATGGCAGAAAGTATTCATTATATATACATAAAAACAAAACTTGTACACTACCTCTTGAAGTACAGATGTCTTTTCTAGATTAGAATATGGATTCCTTCCACCAGCTGTAACAAAAAAAAAAAGATGTCCTTTTTCAATTTGCATATTTCCTTTTTCAGATTTTCATTTAAACACATTTTTCAGAAGAATAAAGGTTTGTTAGTCACAAACATTGCATAGCAGAAATAATATTATTTATAAAAAACATATACCATTAAAAATGCATAAAAACTCACAATATCAAATTTAACTGGTATTACTTGTTCTAAGATAATAATATATTTCTTTATTGAGCCTTCTCTCATCTCCAAGTAACATTACCTCTTCAAATAACCAGTACAATCAATAACCCAGCAAAATGTAGTGCCTCATATCCATATAACTATCTAAACAACAATAAAACAATGTCAGAAATAGATAATTTCTCTTCACCACAGTCGTGACTAAAGAGGTGAAATTACAAAACTTCACAGAAAAAAAAAAATCATGTATATATATATATATATATATATATATATATA
>NW_013667304.1:93600-96234 GCF_000517525.1 Limulus polyphemus | reverse complement strand
ATCCTTTTAATTATGTTTGAAATTATGAACATTGCTCAACATCATGAAAATTAAACCTTATTTTCAATAAGCAATCCTGAAAAATATTTGGGGGTGCTTAACTTTTTTCCAGGTCTATATATATATTTATTCACACATGTAACATGTTCAAAGCTTTCACTTATTACTCCCAATTTTTTGAATCCTTACTATTTTCTCTAGCATTTCAGAACACTCAATATTATTTTGGAAGAGATTTTTTTGACATACCAACCTGTTTTGTTTTCTAATAAATTAACTGCTTATGGAATCAATGTAAAAGCTTAGAGCTAATCAAGCTTAATTTTTTATATAAAAGATGGCCTGATATGTCTATGGTGCATAGGCCTAGGTCACTGGTATAATAACAGAGTGAAGAACACTTAACCAAACCCATATTTGAGTTAAGAAATGGAATATATAATACTTCCAAAGAAATCTTTTAACAACACTGAAAGGTGTGTCCCAAAATTGAAAATTTGTTTAAAGGATAGTCAAATTTAAGATAATCTATACTATTATTCTGCTTGTTTGTATGTACGACCATTATGCTTTATGACCGAGAACCTCCTGCATAAGCATGCGTAGTTAGAATGTTTCCTCAAGAAAACCACTCATGCACATTATACACTCGATGACATGCAGCAGAGAGTTACAAAGCTCAGTGATCAAGTCGCTACAATTGCTGTATGAAACAAAAAGTAACAACAAAAGGGGAATGTACATATACTTTACTAACCATTTTGTACAACAGAATATTAAAACTTATCAAAGTTTTTAAAAAAAGTTTGAAGTTAGGTCGTAGAATAACATTATAAGTTTATTTATCGATAGTGTTACATATCTGCTTGTTTGTTAATTTCCGGTAGAAATTCTTTCATAGGAACTTCAGTGGTACAAGTTCTTTCTTGGTTAAACCAGTTTATTCTTCCTCGATACAACTTTTGGCACACAGTAATTGCACAATCAATACGTTTCTTGTCACTTTAAACTTAACTACTTTTATAATACATGTTACAAATCGCAGCGATTCACACACTTTACTTACTGTCGCTACTGTTCATTCTTTAATTATCTATCTCTCGCTGGCTTCTCTGCCAGGCTTATATACTAACAAAGGGGGCATCTCGAATGCACTCGAGCCTCCCTGATCATTCGAGAAATTCTTCACGTGTCACCAGCGTCACGTGACTTCTGCTGTCGTAACACTGCCCCTTCCTTAGTATTTTTTGTCCCAAATAATAGCCACTCACAGTAAACCAAGAGATAATTAACAATAGCTTAAGTAAATATACAGAATTTTCAAACACAAAATTAAAATACAACAAAGTCTCTTAATTTTACAGGGCGTTTCTTCTTTTGTACTGGTCTCCATCTCATTGGCTTCTGCTTCACGTGGGATTCATCTGCTTCATCAGGAAATGTCCTATTATCGGTAGCAGTCAGATTAGTGGTAGTAACTTCATTAACAGCTTCATTGTTTTCCCTCCCAAAACCAGGTAGAGTTTCCTTTATCAACAGTGGCTTTTTCAGGTGACACGTTTTCAGCAGTGTCATTTGTTCTGTTGTTCATTTATTTCAACTGAAATGTCCTGGACCATGATAATGCCAAAGCCTTTCGGCATGCACCACCTTTGGCTTACCTCGCCGATCACATTTTATTTAGAAAGTCACGTCTGAGAGACGATCCACTATGTCATATGGGCCTTCCCATGGAGAAGACAACTTAGGAGACTTCCCTTTGGTCTTTCTGTGATTATACAACCACACCTTGTCCCCTGGTGCAAAGCTGACTTCATTAGATTTCTTATCATAACATAACTTCATGGAATCAGCAGACATTTTTAAGTTTGAACACACTTGACGATGAATATCATCCATCCTTTCAGATAACACTTTCATGAACTCTGGCACATTTTCAGGCAACTCTTCATAAGGTGGGCGTTCTGTTATCAGGTCCACTGGCAACCGAAGTTTCCGACCAAACATCAGCTTTACTGGAGTGTATCCAGTGGCTTCATGCTCTGCTGGTCTATAGACCATCAACAGTGGAGAGAGTAAGCCAACCCAGACATCTTGGTGGCTATTACAAAACATTGCCAATTCCTGTCCAAGTGTACTTTTCTACCATCCCATCAGACTGTGGGTGGAGTGGCATTGTCCTGGTCTTTCATATGCCAAACAACTTGCAGCATTCATGGAACACAGCTGATTCAAAGTTATGGCCTTGATCTGAATGCAGTTCATATGGTATACCAAACCTGAAGAAGAAATCACTAATAGCTGAAGCTACAGTTGTAGTTTCCCGATTTGGTAATACATATGCCACAGGCAACTTGTTGAAAGAATCCATCACCACACAAATGTACCTGTTTCTAGCACGAGTTTGCTCTCCACAGTTACAACAACCTTTCTGAGTAGCAGCCTTTCCTGCCGTGTCATCTTCCCTGTGTTGAAGTTGCTGGCATTGAGCTCTCTTGTGCCCAGGTTTGTTACAGTGCCAGCAAATTCCCTCAAACTTCTCTGAAAGCTGCCCTTTTCTGGCATTGAATCCCGATGTCTGTACCAACCTTGGTACCTCTGTGCTGGACTTAATGTAGGATTCAAATTCAAGAG
>NW_013667304.1:92069-93067 GCF_000517525.1 Limulus polyphemus | reverse complement strand
TAGCATGGACTCTAGTCCTAAACCTAGCCGTATAGACTTCGAACTGATTTTGAGTTCCATACCCAAGTTCTAGAGCAGCTACCAGTGTTCTGTAGTTGTGCCTGTCGTCTGCTGACAACTGCCCAAGTATTTCCAGTGGTTGTCCCTTCAGGCTCATTGCCAGGTACACTGCTTTCTGCTCCTCTGTCCATCCATTAATTTCTGCCAGGAGCTCAAATTGTGCTCTATATACTTTCCATCGAATTCCTGTGGCTTCCTTCGTGCTAGATCACCCTTATTGCTGACACTCATGTCTGGAAGTGACTTCTGGCAGGACTGAAGATGTCTGAATTAGGGTTTAGCTGCAGGGGCTGGAAGGGGCTTCCTGTTGTCTGGGGCTGATAAGGTCCATGGTTAATATAACCTCCCTGTGTAAAAGGCAGTAAATCGTCCTTTAATGTATTTAATTCACGTTGAAATTTACTAATCTTTTCCATTTGTGATTGTTGGCTTTCTCTCAATTATTGGAGACTTTCTTCTTGTTTATTTTCTTTCTCCTCCAACCACTGCTGTAGTCTCTCTACTTGTTTAGTTTCTCGTTCTTCTTGTTTCTTTTCTTTCTCCTCCAACCACTGCTGTAGTCTCTTTTCTTGTTTATTTTATCATTATTCTTGTTTCTTTTGCTGTTCTTGTATTGCTACCATCAAATCTGCTAAGCTGTAGTTTGATTTACCACTTCTTGTTTCCATCTTTTTTTTTTTTCTGTGCCACTCTCCGAGACCAATTTGTTGCGTATCTGCTTGTTTCCGGTAGAAATTCTTTCTCAGAAACTTCAGTGATACAAGTCCTTTCTTCATTAAACCAGTTTATTCTTCCTCAATACAACTTTTAGCACACAGTAATTGCACAGTCAATATGTTTCTTGTTACTTTAAACTTAACTACTTTTGTAATACACGCTATAAATCACAGCGATTCACACACTTTACTTACCATCACTACTGTTCACTTCTTTAATTA
>NW_013667304.1:79658-91747 GCF_000517525.1 Limulus polyphemus | reverse complement strand
TCTATCTCTCGCTGGCTTCTCTGCCAGGCTTATATACAAACAAAGGGGGTGTTTCGAATGTACTCGGGCCTTCCCGATCATTTGAGAAATTCATCACGTGTCACCAGCGTCACGTGACTTCCGCTGTCGTAACAATAGTATTGGATACAGTCAAGTTTAGTCCTAACTAAACTAAAGTAAAAAAACTTACACAGGTTAGTGTTAATATATCTCTTTATCGAACTTAGGCCTAACGTAAGTTAAAGTTTTATAAAGTACAGCCTATATACAAGTGGATTCACACATTTCATATTGTGCTAGAAATGTTATATTTAAAGAAGTACTGTTACGATAAATATACTAATTTGGCCGGAAATGTTTTGCGGGTCTCTGCTAGTCTGAATAAAAGTTCTACCTGAAATGTTTAAAATTTTGATATCTTTCTTTCCCATAATCAGAAACATAAATTAGAAGAAAGAGTATACAACCAATAGTAATGAAAGTTTAAGTTTCTTAAGAAAAATACACCATAACAAAGTAGTGCCAAGGAAAAGAATGAGTCTTTTTTTGAAACACTACTGCTCATGGGGTTTACTACACATGGAGGATAGGTTTTCCTTCTATTGTTGGAAGGTCAGTCTAATTATAATTACATTATACACTACAGCAGTCCACATTAATGTGTAAGGGTGGGAGTTTTGTTCAAAGCTTGAGGCATGCACAAAATCTTTTCAATAAATGTACAAAGTAACAGTTTTTAGTTTTGTACACAGGTGAATAGCATTTGTGACTCAAGTTCCTGTTTCTTCTTTTCTTTTTTTTAACCTCCTGTCTGCTAGTCAGGGAAACATTTTTTGGTGGGTTGATTTCCAAACAAAACTTTCTGATAGTGTCTTTTTTTAAATTCTGGAAAGATATTTTAATTCCCTGTAATATTTGGGATCTGAATCACCAAACAGCATGGCCAAATTTACATTAGTTTCTAGACTATGAAGGAGTATAGCCTATACCTCCCCTCCCCCAACCAATACACAAAACATTGACTACAGTACAAGATCTGACTCTTTAGCTCTAATAAAGTTTTCATTAGTTATGTAGATAGAGATCATCATCTGTTGAGAAATTCTTTGAGTTATGTACAAAATGTTTTAATATTACTGAGTTTCATAGTTTTTTTGTAACAATGCATACACCACCACCATGGGCAGTCATCATTGTTTTTGTTGTAATGGTTTCTGCTTGGAATTGCATACAAATACATGTCAAGTCAGATTTTGAGAGCTACTCTGGTGTATGAAGTATGAGATAGCAGTAGTAGTAAGAACAGTAGTTGTAAAAAAGCAGCATGAGTAGCAAAATTAGCAGGAGCAGTACTGAGAATAATAGAAGTTGCATAAAAGTAGTAGAAGTAGAAGAGCCAGGACAGCATTGCTGGCAGGACACAAAGAATATTGACCAATCAGTGGTTTTATCTCTGTTTTATATGAATTAGGATCTAATAATCATAAACACTTTTTATTTGACCAATCATGGTATACCAACATGAAAACTTCTACTTTTCTGCAAGAGGAACATGGCCTGGGCAACCCCCTAAACTGAGCCTCTTCCTGGCCAAACACTTTTAGCAAATTCTACTGGCAGAAAAGTGTGATTTTTTTTAAGTTCACAGATTGAGCCCTTTACTAGAGTACGTTTTATTGGTTTCAACTTGAATACCAAAAAACCAGACCTTTCTGTAGCCCACCTGATATCCAAAATTTGGTTTCATTTACTCGCAGACGGTGTTAAATGAACAACTTACCTCATCTCAATAAGAGTTGGAGAAATAATAGTTAATCAGACAGTATGCATAGTGATTAGATTTAAGAAAATAAAAGGCTGCTGTTCATGGATCTAGTCAAACCAGAGTAGCTACGTTATTACTTAAATTAATTATATTGACAGGGGAATAAATAGTGAAATCTGTTGATGATAGTAAACCCTTAGGTATTACTAGCTGTACTGAAGTTGTAGAAATTTACAGGATGACTTGGATCAAGTGGAAAGATGGACAAATACTTCACAATGATATTTAAATTTAATAAGTGCAAGGTAATGTACTGGAGTTATAACTGAGATGACTTGTTTAACTACATCAAGTCTTTATTCTCCAAAAAGGTGTTATGTTTTCCAAGTCAAATACCTCTTTCTTTGGGAGGTTATTTGTCTAGGTAAGCAAATCATACAACATCTACTAAGATATATATATATATATATATCCTGTGTTGTGGTATTTGGTGGCTCCAAACTCAGTTTGGTCAATGGACAAAAGAATAATTTTCAGTAAATTTTGTACTACAATATACTATATACATAACAGAGATAACCCCATGCTTTAAAAAAGCACTATGAAAATTTTATGAAAAGACAAAATTCTTGTGACTTATGTAAGCAATAGTATTTATCCAAAATCTATTGTGAAATGAAGGAGTTAATATAGATGAGATCCCACTCAATAATGTGACTAAAGAAAAGAATCTTGGCACAATGGAGGAAAAATAAATCAAGCCATCATCACAGTAAATTAATAGAATTTTACGATGCACTTATGGGCATATTGGTTACAAGTTAAAATCAGTAATGATCTTTTAATACAAATCACTAGTTAGGCCTCACTTGAAAAACTACATGCAGTTTTTGTCTCCTTAGCCAAGTAAGGATAGAAGGGTTATCTTATAAGGACAGGTTATTAAAGGTGATGTTAACTATGTTACTGATATTTACAAGCTTATCTAAGGGATCAACAGGAAAAATTCTTCTGATTTCTATGTTGTATTCTGAAGACAACAGGACAAGAGGATACAAGATTTGGAAAAACAAGTGAAGCTCTAGTTAAGACAGTTTTATTTTTCTAACTGTTTGAATGGGTTGCCAAGGGCAGCACTTTACAATTGTTTTATAAATAGATTCAATGAGTTTCTAAAACATAAAAGGTGTTTAGATTTTGAATTTTCTCAAGGGTGGGAGTGCAAGGACATCCTTGAAAATACAAACGATCCCTTGTTGTTCATATGTTATATTATAATGTGAGATTATAAAAACAGTAATATGTAATATCACTGTTAGATATAAAGCATATACAAGACAAGGAACTGTCTGCAAACCACAACCAAATGACTACAACAACAACAAAAAAAACTAAAAATACTTTGATTAAAAATGTGAGGAACAATAAAACACACGTTTCAGATTTTTTATATTAGGGGTAAATTGGATACTAGATATCACCTGCTCCCGCCAAAAGATTTCCTCATGCCACTACTCCAGCCAATAGGATTTCTCCTGCCACTGTGACTGATAATTCTTATTTTTACATCATTAATTTCTATCATAAATGTGCTAATATCACAGTCTGATGAGTGGCTATGACACAACATAAAAATATATATTGAAAATAAAAGGATCCACTTGATCTGTCTGGGATATCTGTGCAGATCCACCCCTGAGAAAAGTAAAAACTTTAACTAAGCCTAAATTTTTTAAGAAAATCATCAAATCTCCTATTAAGCTTTATATCATAAATCAGTCATCCTGTTAGATAAATAAAACTGACTTAATCGGTGTCCTCTCATCCTATTAAAAGTTAAGCCTTTGATGAAGTGCCTCACAAGAAAGTGGAAGGGAAAATCACAACTTTGGGGGTTGAGGAAACACTAGGAAAATGCATTCTGGAATATTTGGATGAAATCCAAGGCAGGTGTTATTACTGATCAAGTCTAATCAGGCTGCTTGTGGGGTGATTAAGAGGTCAGTGCTTTGGCCTTTGCTTTATCTGATTTACATTAATGGTAATTGAAAGGGAATATTGATAAAGTAGTAAAGTTTGTGAATGACGTTGAACTCTTGGATATTTCTGGATGTAATGAGAATGCAAAGGCACTACAGTATGACTTGGACAACATAGCATAAATTTGAAGGAGAACCAGACAGCTGTTTACCCATCTAGGTTGTCCCATCCACTAAAGTTAAAAAAGTCATCTGTAATCATTTATATAATTATCTAGCCTTCCCTTAGACTCACATAACTTTTCTGTAGCCAGTAAATCTGAATGCAGCCCATTCCAAGGTCCAACCCCTTCAAGTTAAGTAAGAGAGAGGATAACACAAAGCCAAAATGTGTTTCACAATCTAGGCATGAGACAATCTAGGTGGTCATCTTATATCATTCTATGGTTTGACTAAAAACTAAACATTGGATTTGGCTGTACTATCACTAATGTCCTGCTACTTGACTCTACACCTGACCAGTAACATGTATAAATTTATCTCAGATGCAAGCTCCTCTAATGTTACACTGTTCAAGCCATTTAGTGATTTCTCATAGGTCACAAGGAGTTTATATGATCATGGGAATTTTTGCTTATACATGGTACTGCTGATAATATGTTGTTCAACAAACATTAAATCTACAATAATATTCTAAGCTTACAACTACTGTTTGTATTCACCATACTCCTAATACTTCTTTGATGTTACTTTCATTAATGGTATTTATAATAATATTTAATAAATCTACTTTTATTACTTTTTATTATTATACTTTCCTTATAAGAACTTCTGAGTGAAAGATCATAGAAATTGTTTTGCATTTTTAGCTTTCATGTATACACATTTGGGACCAATCTAAATATTTTAAGCTGGTGGAGTCCTGCAAGATGTTATTGGGTTTACAATTGATGTAGCAATGTATTTTAGTCTTTATAACTAAAACAGTAAGAGAAGTATACTTTGTTAGCTATATTCATTGCCAGGTTGATGTTTAGTTTCGATTTGAGTAAGTAGCTTGTTCTGATCAAAGCTAATATAAATTATTTTAAGTTAAACTTTAAAGATATAGGGGTGTAGAAATTTTTGAAAAAAAAAATGCATTATTGTCCAAGGAACAAAATGGTTGCCTCTCCCCATTCTATAAAATGCATAAAAAGTAGCATATAACTACTTTCATATAGCTTACTTTCAAAATTCTGTATATTCAATTTTGACATCTCAAGAAAATAAGTTTTGTATTTTTTTTCTACAACTTTCACAAAAATGCTATGAAACCAAAGTGGGCTACTTGTTAAGTAAAACTGCTACAAAGTATTACAGAAAAACCAAACATTATTAGTTTTTCAAATCTTAAAAACTATATTTTATTTTTATACAAAATAAATTATATTCATAGGCCTTTTTTATCAATGCTCAATTTTGCCAGAAATTGCATCATGTATTTTATAGTTTTAACAGTTACTGACTTGGTAATTAAAATGTTATTTTACAACACATGTAGAATGCTACCACAAACTAAATTACTTTTTACACATATATGTAACAATAAAATTTTCTGTAATTTTTATAATGTTATATATTCTTCCTAATCTTAGAACTAACAATCAAAAGTTTATTAGCTTCTACTGTAGACAACTTCACGTTTCAACTAACAAGCAATGTGAATTGTAAATTACAATGTTATACTAATAATATCGCGCATTAATTTAAGTATGTTTATTTAATCATTACTATTTACTGTGTGTACGTGACCAGGGGTTTATCATTATGAATTAATGTGTTATTTATATTGGTAATTTTGTATACAAAGTATACATTTCAGCCTCAGGTTTACTTTAGTTCAACTTAAACTGAAAAGACGCTTTTATAAATGTCCGTATATGTGCTAGACTTCCATGAATCAGAATTTTCAGAAACTTGTATGGCTCTATACTGTAGAAAAAATATAATTTAGAGTTAATATTCATATCATACTGATACTATACATACTAACAGTAACATAATGCTTACCATTTTCTTCTTCTTTTTTATCTTTTTTTAAACCATACATGACGTAGTTCTTTCCAAGTTGCAGAATATGGATATAGTTAAAAAGGACTGTTAAAACACGTATACGAAGAAAAAATCTATTTTGCTTTTCAGTTTTATATTCAAATCAGGAATGTAATGCCCAAGTCATCTGCTTTCGCTTTGCTAAGCCTATAATAAGCTAAACTACATTTCACAGCGCCACGGCACCCACAATTTAATATCACAAAATACAGAAGATAAAACTCTCGTTATCAGATTTCATGCGGTTTGTCCATTTCATGCATTTTGGAATTATATGTGAAACATATTTAAGAAAAAAGATATCGACTGATAATATTGTATTGTATAGCAACACGTATTTGTTTTAAATAACATAGTATTGCTTTCATTTTAAATATTTGCTAATTAATATTGCAATTTGTTACAATCCGTAAGTATGAAAGAGTTTCTGCTAAATGTATATATTTTCTTGCACGTTCTGAGTTAGCGATTTCTATTACATTTTCAACTTTGGTTTTGTTAATCGTTTATGTAATTTTTCTTTTACTGTTTAATTTAGCTAAATGGGAATTTGCCATAAAAACACTAGCTTAACTGCCTCCTAGTGTATGTAACATTTTTGAATGACTCATTAATATGGTAAGAAACCGACAAGATGTTCCATTACCGGTAACATTAGTAGGGTTGTGATATATATTCTTGTAATCTGTCAATGAAATTAAAAGCACGATGACAATAAGCGAAGTGTATTATAACACTGTTGACAGGACATGAAATTTTAGATTGCACTTTGCGTAAAAAAAGGTTTGTTGCATTGGAGACTATTCAACATGTTTGTTGTTATTTTTTTACATCCTTGGTCGATCTTTAGGTTCTATAAGTCAGAAGCGCTCAGAAACAATTTTCTTTCTCCATGCTCATGGCTTAAGATAGGAAATAAAAATAAACTTCGTGAATATATATGTACACATAAAATGAAAAATTAAAAATTAGAACCTTGAATTTCGTTTCGTTCAGAGATAAGTGTTGCAAAGGAAAACAGAAAAGCACAACAAGCTTCCCGATCTTCTTGTCCTCTAAGGATGTGCAATTTTCACGCCCTATGCAAACTCCAACAACTCGAAAAAAACAAGAAATAAGGGGAAAGGATAAAATAAAATGATGTTACGTCTCCGTTCGTTTGTTAATTTTCCGTAAATTCGTTCCGACGAAACTTTAGCGACACAAGTCCTTTCTTAAATAAAACTGGTTTATTCTTTTCGAATACAACGTTACGATACACTTAATTTCAACAGTCGCTCTATAACAACGCTATAACTCACGTCTCACGTGGCCAACAATATTTTGTCTGCATACATTCAATTACTCATTATCTTGTTCCGTCACGTTGTGAGCGTCTTATATATACCAGACTACCCCCAATCTAGTAGTCTCCCGATAATTCATGAAGGTTCGAGAAGGACGTGGTGTGATACTAGTCACGTGACCTCGCTGACGCAACAATGAGATAGAGAAAAGGTAAAAAATAGAAAACAAATGAACAGAAGCGTAAAAAGTAAAGTAAAATAGGAGATCACAGGATCCTATAACCGAGAAGAGGTTCGAAGGATCCAATACCACAGATGAAGTAGTTCAATCTTTTACATTACAGTGTTTACCAGGTAAAACTTCTGTATTTTTGTGTAAGGTATCTGTAATTACAAGGACTCTTCTTCATTTTCTTAGGAACTCTTCGTTGTTTGATCATATCTGAGTACTAATGAAAATCGTCTTTTTCATTTTTATTGTTACGGCAGCGGAAGTCACGTGACGCTGCTGGTGCTTTGGCGCTGGTAGCATGCGTGCTGAGTTTCTCGAATGATCATGGAAGCCCAGTCGTGTTCGAGATGCCCTCTTCGTTAGAATATAAAGCCTGGAAGAAAAGCCAGCATGGTTAATTAAGAGAGAGCAGTAGTTATTTTGAGTTCCGTGTAATTTATGATTCTATTAGTTTCGAGCGAGTGAGCCGTAAAGTGTGTGTTTTGCACTCCTCGAGAGCGAATTTATCGAGATTGTGAAACGCTGTGATTTATGGAGTGTATTATAAAAGTTGTTAAGTTTAAAGTGACGAGAAACGTAGTGATTGTGGAACTTCTGTGTACTAAAAGTATGTATCGAGGAAGAATAAATTGGTTTAATCAAGAAAGGATTCGTATCGCTGAAGATCCTCGGAAATAATTTCTACCGGAAACAAATAAACAAGTAGTACATAACTTTCTTATAATTATTATCTTGCTTGCTTCCAGGTGTATATTACTTTAGTGTGCATAAATTCATTTTAAATTTTAAAACACTGCCCAACCTAACAAGCGATACTGGCGAAAATAATTATACCGAAAGATGTGCAAGCTAGAAAGCGATGAAGGCCTAGAAAGTTCTAAGGCTGTGACTTCAAGTTTTTCTAGTATATTCGATGCTAGCTTATAAATATGAGGTATTTGTAAAATTGGGGATGTTTTTTGTTCTTTTCAAGCTATATGGTTGAATCAGTCAGTATATTATCGTGGAGTATTTGGATCTAAGTTTGCTATCGTGCTTGATGACTTATTTTGTACCAGTAAGTTGATTTAACCCTATCACCAAGGGCATTTTTTACTGCGCATGTCACGAGGTTTTAGTGACTTTCATTCAAAATTTTATTAATCTTCTTGTTTAGGTTACACCAATTAGTATAGCATACAACCTTAGTTAATAATCTATATTTTAATAGTTTATAAATTTTAAGTGCTTAATTATATAATGCAATATATAAAAAATCATGAATTTCCTCTAGTGTGAGAAATGTGACACATTTTCTCTAGACATCTCCTCTTCTCTATTTTATCCACCACCCCTCCAATAAGTACGAAGTTCAACATTAAATTACTCACTATAAAATCATTATTGATCATACAAATCATATTTTTATCGCCTTAAATTTTGTTTGGTTACAGAGCCGACAAATAGAAAATCAGACCCCTCTTGCCACACCTATTTGTCACATCCTCTCTTTCAGTATTTGTTAATAGCTCTCTCTTACGTTTAATTATCTATTATTTATAACCAACAGAAAGCCACGGTTCTTATCTATCAAATGACGTATTATATAACATTGTTTTCTAAGCAGAGAGTTGTCAATTTCGCTGTTAATACAAGATTCGTTCCCATGACAAGCTTGGATGATATTGTAACGTTTCTTGTAGCATAGTTTGTTTGTTTGTTTTGACTTTCACGCAAAACTACATGAAGACTATCTGTGCTAACAGTCCCTAATTTAGCGGTGAAAGATTAGAGGGAAGGCTGCTAGTCATAACTATCCACTGCCAACTCTTGGACTACTCATTTACCAATGAATAGTGGGATTGACCATAACATTATAACGCTTCCACGGCTGAAAGGGCGAGCATGTTTGGTGTGACGGGGATTCGAAACCGCGAGTCCAGCACCTAACCATCTGGCCATGCTGGGCCTGTCACATAATTAGAAAGCCAGAAAAATTATGATAGTTAGAAGAAATTGTTTACTTTGCACGTTATTATTATTCTATGTTCTTTGGTGCATTATTTAATTACATAAAAATTATTTAGTGCATTAATACTATTAGTATTAAAAAATAAGTGTAGTCGACAATCGACAGAAACAAAAGGAAGACTCTGGCAAGTACTGTATTTTTTGTTTTTCATGTTTATTCTTTATCTATTATTATAGAAGAAACTCAAATGTAAAAATATGGATCTCTTTGGGTTAGTTAAGGTTAGATTAGGTAAAATAAATAATAATAATATAATAATGTTTGACGAGTCACGCACGCGAGCAGCTCGTGAATAAAGTAATTCGATAGCATAAGGTGAGCTGCACTTCTCTGAGAGATTTACTACTTATAATGGCGAATAGTAGTAAACAGATTCAAAGGCCAATAACATTTAATTTATAATTAGATGTATACTGTTACGAGTTTGAAGCTACTTAGGATAAACGATTTTAGTTTCATGTTAGAATTTGAAGTCATTCTAGAAAGAAAAGAGTAATTTAGATATTTCTTTCTTTTTTTTTCTTTTTGGCGGTTACGAGGTTGTTCAATTTGACCAACCTTGTACAGAGTTAGGGAAGAGAAAATAACAGATTAAATATAAAATTTTAATGAAAATAAAAATTTAAAATGTATTTAGGACGTTTGAGGGGTTATGCAAATAATATTCGAAAATTTTCAGATGAAGAAAAATATTTTTATTCTTATCATGAAAATCACTTTGCACTTTGACTATTCAAAACAAATATTCTGTTACGACAGCGGAAGTTACGCGACGCTGGGAGCATGCGCACTGGACGCTGGAGTTTCTCGAAGGATCATGAATTATCGGGGAAGACCGAGTTTGTTCAGGACGCCATCTTTCTTTAGTATATAAGCCTAGCGAGAAAAACCAGCGGGATCGGGCATATAGATCATTGAGTCAAGCGAAGTAGGCACCGTAAGTACAGTGTGTGAATCACTGCGATTTATAGCGTGTGTTATAAAGGTTGTTAAGTTTAAAGTGACTGTGGAAATTCTGTGTGTTACAAAGTTTGTATCGAAAAAGAATACACTAGTTTTAATCAAGAAAGGACTTCTATCGCTGAAGTTCTTTGGAAATAATTTCTACCAGAAATAACAAACAAGCAGATACATAACAAATTGGTATCAGAGAGTGGGACAAAAAAAAGAAGAAGATGGAAACGAGAAATGGCAAATCAAACTACAGCTTAGCAGATTTGATGGCAGGAATACAAGAACAGCAAAAGCAAAGGAAGAACGAGAAAAGAAACAAGAAGAGAGATTACAGCAGTTGTTGGAGGAAAAAAAGGTAACAAGAAGAGAGATTACAGCAGTTGTTGAAGGAAAAAAAGAAAAAACAAGAGGAATGATAAAAGAAACAAGAAGAGAGGCAAGAAAATCAACACCAGTGGCAACTGGAACAAGAAAAGAAATAGGAAGAAAGTATCCAACAGTTGAGAGAAAACCAGCATACACAAATAGAAACTATTAGTAAATTTCAAAGCAAATTAAATACATTAAAGGACGATTTACTGTCTTTTACACAGGGAGGATATATTAACCATGGACCTAATCAGCCCCAGACAACAGGAAGCCCCTTCCAGAACCTGCAGCTAAACCTTAATGCAGACATCTTCAGTCCTGCCAGAAGTCACATTCCAGACATGAGTGTCAGCAATAGGGGTGATCTAGTGTGAAGAAAGCCACAGAAATGCGATGGGAAGGCACCCTGGGAAGCATATAGAGAACAATTTGAGCTCCTGGCAGAAACAACCACTGGAAATACTTGGGCAGTTGTCAGCAGACGACATGCACAACTATAGAACACTAGTAGCTCCTCTAGAAATCACGTATGGAACTCAAAATCAGTCCAAAGTCTACAGGGCTAGGTTTAGGACGAGAGTGAGCGCTAAAGGGGAGTGCCTGCAAGAGCTGACACAGGATTTGGAAAGTATGGCACATAAGGCCTGCCCAATTGCATCACCCGATGTCCTCAAGCTGTGCTGTGGGATCAGTTAGTAAATGCCTTGGACAGTCCACAACTGAAGATACAAGTAAAGCAAGCACACCCCTCTACTATACAAGATGCGTTGGCCAGAGCTCTTGAGTTCGAATCCCATGTTAGGTCCAGCACAGAAGTACCAAGGTTGATACAGTCATCAGGATTCAAAGCCAGAAAAGGGCAGCTCTCAGAGAAGTTTGAGGGTCTTTACTGGTACTGTAACAAACTTGGGCACCAGTGAGCTCAATGCCGGCAACTTCAACACAGGGAAGATGCCGTGGCAGGAAAGGCTGTTACCCAGAAGGGTTGTTGGAACTGTCGAGAGCAAGGACATATGAAGAGCCAGTGTAAGAAGAATACTTCCAATAAGTCAACTTCGAGAAACCAGTAGTGGTTTGTGCTGAGGGATGCCTACCAACCCCCATTGTGAAAGTCCCAACAACTGTAAAATGGCAAGCACACATAGTGTCTATGTGACAGGAAAGCTGGATGGCCAAAAGTGCAACTTTGTCATAGATTCTGCATCTCAACAAACTCTTGTGAGTATGAAGGTGCTAGATCACAAAGGAATAACAGAAGCCATACAGAAGCTCTATGGTGTGACAGAACATTATGCAAGGTTGTGGGGACCAGTGTGGATAATTATTGAGCTCATGGGCTTAAAGGGTAGACACAAAGTATTCTTGGCTGACATTGAAGACCAATGCATATTAGGGTTGG
>NW_013667304.1:78230-79212 GCF_000517525.1 Limulus polyphemus | reverse complement strand
TTTCGGAACAACAAAGGCCAAATTTCGGTAAGTGTTGCTGCTTCTGTTGATTTGCATGTCAGAGCACTTAAATCAACCACAATACTCCCTATGTCAGAGACGATAATTTGGGGTAGAATAAAAGTACATCCTCAAGGAAGCCCGATGCTTATGAAAGCAGTGGAAGACCCATCCAGGCCAGCAGACATGAAGATTGGCAGGCCACTTTTAGCAGGTCATCAAATAGTTCCCATAACAGTGGCAAAAAAATTCAACCATAAAGAAAGGACATCCTCTCCAAGAACATTTAACTGACCTCTATAAGAAGAGAATAGTTCATTTGTCATCATCACAGGCTGTTCAGGTTAGGGAACTTTTGGCGAATTATGCAGACGTCTTTTCAAAAGGAAATCATGATATTGGCTGCACAGACCATGTGGAGCACAGAATAAACACAGGCAATCACCGTCCAGTAAAGATCCATCTGAGGAGAATAGCTCCGGCAAAGCGACAAGAGATGGAAAAGGTCATGGATGGTCTAACTAAGGAAGAGATAGTCGAGAAATCAGATAGTTCCTGGTCAACTCCCGTCATGTTTGTCCAGAAGAAGCATGGGACCCAACGTTGCTGTGTGGACTTCAGGGCTCTTAGCAGTATAATCAAAAAGGACTCATACTCACTGCCAAGAATTTATGATACTCTTGATGCCCTAAGTGGAGCTAGGTGGTTTTCAAATTGGTACTTAAAGTCGGGTTTCCATCGAGTGAAAATGGCTAAAGCAGATAAACCTAAGACTGTATTTAGTTATGGCCAACGCCTCTGGCAATACTGTGTGATTCCACTCGGGCTTAGCAATGCTCCAGCAACTTTTTGAGAGGCCGTTGGAAAGAGTACTGGCAGGCTTACAATGGAGGTTATTCATAGTGTACCTGGATGATGTCATAGTGTTTGCAACAACGTTTGATGAGGAAATGTCCCGACTAGAGGAAGTATTCAATTGTTT
>NW_013667304.1:76137-77669 GCF_000517525.1 Limulus polyphemus | reverse complement strand
CATGGTGTGCAAAATGATCCTGACAAGGTGAAAGCAGTGCGTGATTGGCCCACAACAGACAATGTGAGAGAGTTAAGAAGTTTCTTGGGAATCTGTATCTATTACCGAAAGTTTGTAAAGGACTTTCCAACTACAGCCGCTCCACTGTATGATTTGACAAAAAAAGGCAAGAAGTTCGAATGGATAGTTTTTACCAGCATGCTTTCAGACATTGAAAGAAAAATTGGCCTCAGCTCCACTTTTAAAGCTTCCAAATCCCTCACTGCCATACATACTGGATTGTGATACTAGTAATGTCGGAACTGAAAGAGTATTGTCTCAGAAAGTGGGTGAAAACGAATATGTGGTGGCCTACATCAGTAGGATCCTGAACAGACCAGAGAGGAACTACTGTGTAACACGGAGAGAACTCCTTGCTATAGAGTCCGACCTTTTTCCATCATTATCTCTATAGTGCCAGGTTTACCATCAGGACAGACCATGCTGCATTACGCTGGATAAGATCATTAAAGAACCCAGAGGGACTACTGGCACATTGGATTGGAATGATAAACCAGTATAACTATGATATTGAATATAGAGAAGGAAAATATCATGGAAATGCCGACGGACTGAGCAGAAGACCCTGCACAAATGACTGCAGTCATTGCTGCAAAAGAGAGGTTGAACTAACCAGATGCCATCAAGCTGAAGTCAAAGTGACTGAAGGAGTTAATGATGATGAAGTGGAACCAAGTATAGATATTAAAACAGAACAGGGGAAAGACCAAGATTTGAAGCCAATAATTGATTTTCTAAAAGCAAGTGTTTTGCGCCCTGCTTGGGAGAAGGTGTCTACTTTACGCCCTGTGACAAAGAACTATTAGGCACAATGGGACCAGTTGAAGCTTGAAGATGGTATTCTTCTCCGAAGATGGGAAACTGCAGATGGGAAAATGACGACCTGGCAAACACTTATACAGAGAAAGTTTAGGAAAGTTGTGCTGCGTCTATCCCATAATAGTTTAACAGGACGACATCTTGGAATTAAGAAGACATTGAGTCACCTACAACAGAGATTTTACTGGATAGGTATGAGGCAAGATGTGGAAAAATGGTGCAGGACCTGCAGTACATGTTGTGCTAAAAGGGTACCCAAGCATAAGGGACATGCTTCAATGAAGTTATACCAAGTTGGTGCACCAATGGAAAGAGTAGCTGTTGACATTGCTGGTCCATTTCCCCGAACTCGTGCTGGAAACAGTTACATTTGTGTAGTGATGGATTATTTCACCAAGTGCCCTGAGGCATATGCATTACCAAATCAGGAAGCTACAACTGTAGCTTCTGCTATTAGTGATTTCTTCTTCAGGTGTGGTGTTCCATACGAACTGCATTCAGGTCAAGGTTGTAACTTTAAATCAGCTGTGTTCTATGAATGCTGCAAGTTGCTTAGCATACGATAGACCAGGACAACGCCACTTCACCCACAATCAGATGGGATGGTAGAAAGTACAATTGGACAATGGGACAGGAATTGGCAAAATTTTGTA
>NW_013667304.1:62448-75097 GCF_000517525.1 Limulus polyphemus | reverse complement strand
AAAGTTATGTAATAGTCGCCAAGATGACTGGGATGTCTTACTTCCTCCACTGTTGATGGCCTATAGAACAGCAGAGCATGAAGCCACTGGATTCACTCCAGCAAAGTTGATGTTTGGTCGGGAACTCCAGTTGCCAGTGGATCTGTTTACAGGACGCCCACCTTATGAAGAGTTGCCTGAAAATGTGTCAGAGTTTATGAAAGTGTTATCAGAAATGATGGATTATATTCACCATCAAGTGCATTGAAACTTGAAAACGTTTGCTGATTCCATGAAGCTATGTTATGATAAGAGATCTACTGAAGTCAGCTTTGTACCAGGAGACAAGGTGTGGTTGTATAATCCCAGGAAGACCAAAGGGAAGTCTCCTAAGTTGTCTTCTCCATGGGAAGGCCCATGTGACATAGTTGAATAAAATGTGGTCGGCGAGGTAAGCCAAAAGCTTTGGCATTGTCATGGTCCAGGACATTTCAGTTGGAACAAAATGAACAATAAAACAAATGACGCTGCTAAAGACGTGTCACATGAAAAAGCCACTGTCGAAGAAGAAACTCTACCCAGTTTTGAGAGGGAAAACAGTGAAGCCGTTAATGAATTTACTATCACTGATGTAACTGCTACCTATAATGAAACATTTCCCGATGGAGCAGATGAGTCCCACGTAAAGCAAAAGCCAACGAGACAGAGACCAGTACGAAAGAAGAAACGTCCTGTAAAATTAAGAGACATTGTTGTATTCTAATTTCGTGTTTGTAAATTCTGTACATTTAATTAAGTTATTGTTAAATATATATTGGTTAAATGTAAGTGACTATTGTTCGGAACGAGCAATACAAAGGAAGGGGAAGTGCTACGACAGCGGATGTCACGCGACGCTTAGAGCATGCGCGCTGGACGCTGGAGTTTTTCGAAGGATCATGAATTATCGGGGAAGACCGAGTTTGTTCAGCACACCCTCTTTTTTGGTATATAAGCTTGGCGAGAAAAACAAGCAGGATCAGTTGAGTCAAGTGAACAGTAGGCACCGTAAGTAAAGTGCGTGAATCACTGTGATTTATAGCCTGTGTTACAAAAGTTGTTAAATTTAAAGTAACTGTGGAAATTCTGTGTATTACAAAGTTTTTATCGAAAAAGAATAAACTAGTTTTAATCAAGAAAGGACTTGTATCGCTGAGATTCTTCGGAAATAATTTCTACTGGAAATTAATAAACAAGCAGATAAGTAACAACTTCATATATTCAGAGACAAATCTTTTTTTAGTTTATTTAAAATACTTCACTAAAAACTTGATTTTTAGCATGTGAAAGACTTGTATAATGTTAATGGAAAGACTGCCAAAATTTGTGAAGATATATATATACTATACTAGAAGTTAGTAGTATCAAATCTATCGAGGCTTCATACACTGGTGAATCGACGGAGCCCCATTCAGAGTTAAATTTAAAGTCATTTATAACACGGGCCTATAACACCTTTCATTACATGGACTGGAAGTTGATTTTTATTTGTGCTTTAACAGTACATTTGATAATTGCAATTTTTTTACATAATCCTGCAAATATATTTCATTATTCTGGTTTCTCTTTTTTGTAATTCGTTATTATAGTTGTATAGTGTAATTTGATATTGACAACTTTGTTGCTGTTCATTTTTCTTCATTGTTTCTGAGTTTGACTTTGAAATGATTATTCCTAGTTTATCTGATAACTTCTGAAATTTATAAAGTTTGTTTTGTTATTATTAAATTTGTAGTTTTTGTTAACTTATTCTGGTAACAACATGGTTGTTTGATACGTTACAATAATGAAGGGTTTTATTTTCAAGATAGACTTCTTTGATTGAATGTTCTAGAAAGCTACATGAGGTCTTCTTGTGCTGGAGGGAAGGCAGCTAGTCAAAACCACTCACTGCCAACTCCTAGGCTACTCTTTACAAACGAATAATGGGACTGGTTATCACATTATAACATTCCAAAGAGCGGACGTGATCGGTGATGGAATTTGAATTCTCAACCCGCATATTGAAAGTCGAGTGTGTTAGCCATCAGGCCATGCCACACCCTGTTCCATTGAAAGACGTAGTCTATTTTCTACATAAAATAATTTTCTCCGTGTTTATAAATTGTTGTTTGTCAATTTACTGTTAATAATTGGAATAGTACAGTTTTGAAATATAATGCATGTGTTTATAACGATATATATATATATAACAATTTGTTGTACAGTATTTGTTGAATGTTATAAAAAGTATTTCACTGTTACTCAAGCTATTCTGAATTTAGTAAAAGCTCCAGTTATGATTTTTCTTTTCAAGGGAAATGATGGCGGAGTTCTACTACTTTATGTACTAAATGTCTTCGGCACTCTGGTAGGATACTTATTGCTCCTGTGATACCTCAACGACTATTTTTAATATAGTAGTTTTGAAGAAAATTTCGTCCAGTCTATAATAAGTCTATTTTCCTATAATAAGTAATATATATTCTGCCTGAAGGGATGTTTGTTACATCAGAATTGAAAGGGTCACCAATTGCAACATCCTTTGCTGGCTGAGTAAATGATGTCTGTTTGTCACACTCAATAAATGCTGTGGGAAAATAACCAGCTACGTGGTAATGCTATCGCAATGCAAAGAGAAAAAGTTTCCCTATTTCAATATGGAGCTTTAGTTCAACATACTGCTTCCTGGTTCTCAACATTAGTAGTTTTTCAGATATTCATCTCGAAGAAGAAAGCTGCAGGTGCCTTCACTGATCTAGTACAGGCATGTGTTCACCGTTTATGCAAGTACACACATCGTATATTTTTGTGTGCTTTAAATAAAGATCATTTCATTTAACATCAAACATGTGAAGTCTGTTTCTTTCTCATGCAGCTTAAAACTCAGTATAGTTTTGTAAATGCAGATTATTTTAAAATTTCTTTTTCGATCCTATTGTTATTAAATGAACTTATCTAATATTAACAATTACATCATTTCACTTGAGAATGCAACGCTCCAAATGTTGCCCAGATAGAAATATATCTAGTCTACTAGGCTTATATATTCACAGTTATTTTGCACTTGTAAAACACTGTATCAGATACTGATAATTAAGTCAGTGTCCACGCCATATATAATCCTTTTACACTTTAGCTAGTTCAGTAGACAACGCAACTGATCCTAGTTTATTCACTAGTATATTAATTCCTTATATTCTAGCTTGTTTTTTTTTTTGTGAATAATGATTGCACTAATACTGAACCACCAAAAGTTACAAAGGCACTCACTAAATTTAGGAATAAAATACTGTTACGACAACGGAAGTCACGTGACTCTGGTAACACGTGATGAATTTCTCGAATGATCATGAATTATCGGGTAAGCCCGAGTTTGTTCGAGACGCCCTCTTTTTTTAGTATTGTTGCGTCAGCGAGTCACATGACACTGTGACGCAACGTTTCTAGAACTATCATGTACTTTGTCGAATGTTCAAGTTCTTACTAGAAATAGGTTACGCTGGTATATATATAGGAGGGGACAACATGACGCGGTAAGGTATAGACAGTGAGTAATTGAACTGCAGTCACAGCGTATTGTTGAAGTTAACGTTCGTTCGTTACAGTGTTGTTTTAGCGCGAGTATTGAGATTAAGTGTATCGGTAAAGTTGTATTCGGAAATAATAAACCAGTTTTATTAAGTAAAGACTTGTGTCGTTAAAGTTTCGTTGGAACGAAGTTACGGAAAAATTAATTAACAGGCGGAGACGTAACAGTATATAAGCTTGGCAGAGAAAGCCTGGGGATGAGTTTATGATAAAGCGCACAGTAGTCACGGTAAGTTTCGGGCGAAGTTATCGAGATTGTGAATCGCTGTGGTTTATAGCGTGTATTACAAAAGTTGTTAAGTTTAAAGTGACGAGAAACGTACTGACAGTGGAATTACTGTGTACTAAAAGTTTGTATTGAGGAAGAATAAACTGGTTTAATCAAGAAAGGACTTGTATCGCTGAAGTTCCTAGGAAAGAAATTCTGCCGGAAATTAACAAACAAGCAGATACATAACAATACATTTTATCTTTCCATCAACGTCACTTTCACATTTTTTCTTAACTCACACATATAGTGAAGACAATAAACTAAAAATTATATATAAATAGTTGTGCAAAAATGTATGGCAGAATTAGATTGTGCTGTGCATTTTGTATTTCCAGCTTCATAAGGCACTTAAAACTGTTTCCAAACTACTATGTCAGGAACCCGGAAGTAGCCTCTATGGTAATATTGTAATGCTTCTATATAAACTGTTTACCTCGACAAATTTAGTAGAACACGCCACTAATGAAGAAATCAACGAGAAAATGTATTAAGCAAAGAACACAAATATTAGTTATCAAATTGATGGCCTGAGCTTTAAAACGCTTTGATTAAGCGAGCATAATATTACATACATGATTTAGGCTGCATGTAATAGCTTCAGCACTGTTGGTTGTGCTAATAGAAAAATAAGTGATGATATATCCTCATGGTATCCCCTCTGGAAAAGGCCACGTAATATAATTTGGGAATGACACAGAAAAAAAAGGGGTAAGTAGAGCAGAAGGGACTTAGCCACATTATTTAACCAATATTCTGTTGTAAATCCTATGTACACATTGTATGCATGAAACGTTTAAGAAATAGAAAACGCCTAGTATGCTTGCATATTACAATTCAGATATATTTAGGTACTTTTCTAAATGTTCATGCAGTGGTTCTGCATCCAATTAATCTTTCTGTTAAATTGGATGTGTGAAGAGCATAAACATTTACAAATTTTTTTTGCTTAGGTAAAAGGTATGTATGAAAAATTGTTATCCCATGGAATCTCATACCAGCTTGATCACGTGCCTGCAACAAGCCAATTTCAAGTGGTTATGTGGATATTTATGTAAGGAAGTGTTAGTATGGCAACTTGAGTCTGAATTAATATATACATTGACCAGTAAGTAAATAATGCACATAATGCTGTGAATATAGATTTGATTTATTTTTTCCACTTTTATATTTGTTCTTTTTGCTGCTCATGTTTGAAATATTACTTTGTATAACATTTCCAGAACCTGCATTTTGAAAATACTTCTAACTACCTGATGGATATCAATGTACTTCAATACTAATTATCAAGTTATAATTTAGTGCCTTGACCAAAGGATTTGTTTATTGTGGAGTATTGAGTGATTTTTGATGTTCGGTACTCTTATGCCGTAATGCTCGAAAATCGCGATCAATACAGAAGAGCACTTTCTAAAACCACAAAGAAATTGTGGTAGGGAGAAAAAGATTGTGAATGAATTTAGGACTCATTCAAAGAATGCAGCAAGAGCTAGAAAAGGTACTCTCTCAGACCAAGAGCTTTCATCATGGTGAGAACTGTGTATGCATTATCACTTTGTGTTTGAGAGGTTGATAGGTAGCTGGAGAAAACCCAAGCTGTTGTTATATAATATTTAATGGTTATTTCCAATATGCAGGACCATAGGGCAGTAAAGAAGTATCATGATAATGTTGGGCAGTTTTACTGAGATGGTCTCTATGGGACGCCAAGGTACTTGTTAACAAGCCTAGGCATTGAGATACTTATTTCAGTCACCTGTGATCAAGGATAGTGGCAATATGTAAGCATTGGATTAAGTGCAACACACAAAGTCATGACACCACCAGGCTAGTAACTCATCACGATTTCGTATATCTTGGAGATAGTAAGAGGCTGTAGTCGAAACTGAATGGAGGATGATGCTTCTTGCAGACCATAATTAGATTCTCTTTGATACATTTATTATAAATTGTAAAGTTAATCCATCAAGGACCAAATGGGTTTGAGGGACATTTGGTTTCTCCTGTAAGTATTTTTAGTGATATGATTCTAAGTGGTCACGATCGACTGTTCACTAGAGCAGAAAAAGAAACCTGCAGCCTCCAGAGTCTGCAATGATCCTAGGCTCAACAGAAGCACAGACCACCAAGGGTAGCTCTAATGTGGTAAAGCATCATGGCTTGGTTTGTTTGTTTATTTTGAATTTCGCACAAAGCTACACGAGGGCTATCTGCACTAGCCATACCTAATTCAGTAGTGATAGACTAGAGGAAAGGCAGCTAGTCACCATCATCCACCGCCAACTTTTTGGATACTTTTTACCAACTAATAATGGGATTGACCATCACCTTATAACGCCTCCATGACTGAAAGGGCGAGCATGTTCAGTGTGACGGGGATTCGAACCAGCGACTCACAGATTGTGAGTTGAATACTCTAACCACTAGGCTATGTCAGGCCAGCATCATGGAACGGCTGCTTTAGTTTCCTAAGAGAGAATAGGGTTTGGTAGGTATAGATGCCATGGTCACACCACAAATACATCCAGATTTAGACTCAAGAAAGAACCGAGAATGCAAAGGAATGATCATCTTTTACAACTATAACTTACCTGGCCACTACTTTTATGAATCTTTATATTCTTTAACCAGAGAGGATCATTAGATGTATATTATTCACACATCTTTGAATGTTATGGTCAGCAGTTGGATTAGTTGGTAAAATTGATATATAAAGGACAGATACTAGAAGGTTTTTTTGTTGGAGATGACGTATGAAAGCATAAAGAAATCTTCCAGCAAGATGCCAATAATAAATCTATTATTATCTACTGTTCAGATTAATACCGCAATATGTGTAGGAAGATCAACAATAAGTTGTGAGTGAATTTATTCTAGCTAATTTAAACTCACACTAAACATTAAGGATACTGGTTTCAAAACTATAGACGAAACATCATGTGGTATGCGCCAATAACTATACATGAATATGAAGTTGAATTTCTGGTAGATACTGAAGTTGCCAAAACCTTATTAAACCTTGCATATATCGGGCACTCCGTGGAAAATCACCACTCTAGCCGCTTAGCACCAACTTCATTCTGCCAAATGGCAACAGATTAGATATAAGTGGCTAGGTGTATCTCTGACTTCATCTTGGTAATGTCATACACCAAACAAAGGTAGTGGTATCTGATCAAGAAGTGTGCTGATGTGTTTGTGGGAGTAGACGACAGACTGGGTGAGACAACAAACATGTCATTACATACATACAAATGGCATACATTCAATAAAACAATCACTTCACAGGCTTCGTAAGAGCATCCAGGATGTTACCAATACGGAAACTGAGCAGATTTTGAATGGCAGAATAATACAGCCTTCGGAGAGTGCTTTTTCTTTGTCTAGTAATGATTTTTCAGGAAGAAGAAAAGAATGGCATGATTTTCCATGAATTTAGATAGATAAGTGTGGTATCACACACCAATGTTTTCTCTACCAAGTATAGATGAATTTTTGAATGTAATGGAAGTACCTTTTATTCAGTATACTTAATCTGCTTACTACCATATTGAACTGAATTATTAAAGTTGACCTAAAACTGATTACATCACTGCAGAATGACTGTGTGAATTCCACATCAAACAAGTTGGTGTTTGTAATATGCCTGCCACTTAAGCGGATCTTAAATTTAGGGGACTACAATAAGCGAGATATCTCTTCTATGTGGACGACACATTTGTTTTTGGTCACACATTTTAAGTTGCTGATGAGAACCCAAGACTAGTATTCCAGCATATCAAATATGCTGGCTTGAGATTGAAACCAGGAGTGTGTGTATATGTGTGTGTTAATGCACATGGAAGTGGAATTTCTTGGTAATGTAATAGTTAAAGATGGAATATCTATCAATCCTGCAAAAATATTAATTGTCAAGGACTAGCTCCAGCTTGAGATCAAATAAGAACTCTTTCTATGCTTTGTGTCATATTGTTAATGATTTGTGACAACGTTTCACATGTCAGCCCACCACTGTGTATCCTAATTAAAACTGATACATGGATTTTGTATCCTTGTCAAGACTGTCAGTTGATCCTAGGTTTGACAAAGAAGAAAACTTGCAGTTCTAGTATTTATCAAATATTATTGTCATTACTTGTATGAGAGGGCGTTCACCATTAAAATTGACATGCATTGGTTAATAAACTTCAAAAACTTCTGCTGTAATAGTACAACTTTGCTATACACTACACCCAGGTCAGTAGTATGTAAATTCTAATGGATTTCTCATCAGCAAGTGAGATTATGTCTGTTTTTTTTTAATTTTCAAATCTTGGTACTGTTCAGCGGTCAAATCCATTCGAGAAACAGTGGCAAGGAACTAAACAAGTGGTGAATATTCCGCAGTTGGATGGACATCGTGAATGATTAGTCACAAACATTGGGAACTGAATAATCCAGATTTAATGTGGGTGCTTCTTCGTAAAGCATGACTGTTAGATACTGGCAAATGTAGTACTCATGTACCTAATATCTGTCGCTCCTTCAATCAGTTATAAATGCAAGATGACATGTTCTATGATTGTTACAAACCACTGAGATATGGTAGTAAATCTTGTTGCAACTCGTGGTTCCCAGATGACATGTTCTACCATTGTTACAAGCCACTGGGACATGGTAGCAAACCTTGATACAACTCGTGGCCCCAAGATGACTTGTTCTACCATTGTTACAAGCCACTGGGACATGGTAGCAAACCTTGATTCCAACTCGTAGTCTCCAAGCTCTAAGACAGGAAATACTTCACATTTTGCATAATGTAAGAACTTGAGGGTACAATAGGTCTCATACGCACACCTTTGCAAATGTTCCAAAGCATTTTTCCTGTCTGCATTTGTGTACACACATTAAGCAGTATTTTACACACAGTACCACGTATGTTGCCCAGAGAAAAGAAGTTTAGTGTTGTATGTCCGTAGACTTAACGCTATCCCATCAGGGGGTCTCAATCACCTAGCGGCCCCACAGTGGCACAGCGGTACGTCTGCGGACTTACAACGCTAGAATTCTGGTTTCGATACCCGTGGTGGGCAGAAAACAGATAGTCCATTGTGTAGCTTTGTGCTTAATTACAAACAAGCAAACAAAACAAACAATCACCTATCGGGAGGTGGAGACTAAAGGCGTGACCGCCTGCAGCTGTTGTCTGATGAACAAACAATAAAAGCTCAGTACGATAATTAGTTGTTACATCTTTCCTGTAAGAGAACCCAACAACCTATAATTACACGTAAAATTTCGACTGTCACTTAATAAAAAACTAAAAATTAGTAACTTGCGTGAGCGTCTTATTTCACCCAAAAGGGTAACTATGAAAAGCAGTATAAGTTATTTAAAGGTTTTACTTTTTAATTGAAAGGTGGGAAACATATATTACTTTGTCCACTACATCAACTTGCTCTTGCACCTGTAAAACACTTAAACCGTAAGATACATAGATAAAATACATATCGAAACTCTTTTAACAGTGGTTTATGCAAAATACTTTCATACGATATATGTATACTGCATATATGAAACCTATACAACAAAGATCATTTTATAATGCAAAAGTATACAATAGAAGAAACAGAAACACTCTAAAAGAAACTCTCTAAAAAAGAGAGCAAAGATAGTGAATATCCCTATGTATTTTACTCGTTTTTGAAGTTTGTCAAATGAAGATGAAGACACACACTTGGTTGCCAATAAAACAATGGATAACATGATATCCAATATTGAAGATTAGAGATAAATATGAAGATAACAATGTTATGCATCACATACACACACAAAATCATAATACCGAAAGTTATCTTAACTATTTACCTTATTGATGAAGAGTGGTATTGGTTTATATATACGCATCATTGTGGACAATGTAAATCATTATCTTAAATATCTTAAAATCGAACAACAACGAAACCCACTGCTTAGATCAGTAGTGTGCAAACTTTTTATGAAATGTGGACACTCATCTACAAAACATTGCTATTTCGACCTTGCAGTGACAAGTTAAGAACATATAGTTCTTTGAAAATATTAATCAGATAGCACTGTATTAGAAGCCATTTTTCATCTAGAAAATGTGCTGCTAGTGTAGGGTTACAGACTAACAAAAAATATGGAGTATGTTTTTCAGCTGTACAATGCGACTGAGTACCTTCCAGCCATAAAACCAGCGCACCTCTGGATGTAGCAAAAGTTAGTTTGTTTGTTGTTAAGAGCAAAGCTACACTTTGTACTATCTGTACTGTGCCTACAACGAGTATCAAAACCAGGTTTTTAATGGTTTGAGCCCTCTGACTTCCCGCTGAGCCATTGAGGCGCTGCAGCAGAATCTTGGCGTACGTGGATCCTACTTCTCCACAGAGATAGGAAAACAACCTGCTGTTCCTGATGTTCAAATTTGATTTCACAAATATCACAACATTCGTAGCAATTTTTCTTTGAAGTTGTTTCTTCCTGTGTATGGTACAAACGATAAAAGTTACACCTGGAGCAATGAACCCTTTTTTGTTTTCCATAAATGTAGTTTTTCCTCCCAGTTCTTTCTCTTCGTAACAATAACGCACTAATACCAGAATACGAGCTGAACTAACAATCTACGGTTTCGTTAAATCTGATGGCAAGTTTCATACCGTTCTAGATGCGTGTAATCACTTGCATTTTTATGTCAGCAAATATTACATCTATAAGTCTTGAGGCTGTCACGTAAAGAAATGATAGCTTTGAGGGCCTCTCTGTGCATTATCTCAATTTGATGGCAGCAAAGATTACATCTATAAGTCTCGAGACTGTCGCGTAAAGAAAGGATAGACTTGAGGGCCTCTCTCTGCATGATTTCACATTTTAATGGTAGAAAGATTACACCCATAAGTCTCGAGACTGTCACGTAAGGAAAGGATAGACTTGAGGGCCTCTCTCTGCATGATCTCACATTTTAATGGCAGCAAAGATTACATCTATAAGTCTCGAGACTGTTACGTAAAGAAAGGATAGACTTGAGGGACTCTCTCTGCATGATCTCACATTTTAATGACAGCAAAGGTTACGTCTATAAGTATCGAGAATGTCATGTAAAATATGGATAGACTTGAGGGCCTGTTCGTGCATGCTCTCACATTTTAATGGCAGAAAGTATTACGTCTATAAGTCCAATGACTCTCACGTAATGAAAGGATAGACTTGTGGGCTTCTCTGAGCATGATCTCGAATAATAATGTCAGCAAAGATTAAATCTTTAAGTCTCGAGACTGTGACGTAGAAAAGGATAGACTTGAGATCCTCTCTCTCGGCATAATCTCACATTTTAATGGCAGCAAAGATTGCATCTATAAGTCTCGAGACTGTTACGTACAGAAATGATAGACTTTAGGGCTTCTTTGTGCATGAGCTCACATTTTTATGGCATTAAAAATTACATCTATATGTCTCGAGAATGTCACGTAAAATAGGGATAGACTTGAGGACCTCTCTGTGCATGATTTCACATTTTAATCTCAGCAAAGATTACATCTATAACACTCGAGACTGTCACGTAAAGAAAGAATTGACTTGAAGGCCTAACTGCATGATCTCACATTTTAATGGCAGCAAAGGTTGCATCAATAAGTCCCTTAACTGTTACGTAAATATATGTTAGACTTGAGGGCTTTTCTGTGCATGATGTCATATTTTAATGGCAGCAAAGTTTACATCTATAAGTCTCGATACTGTCACGCAAAGGAAGGTTAGACATAAGGGCTTGCTATACATGATCTCATATTTTAATGGTAGAAAAGATTGCATCTATAAGTCTCGAGACTGTCACGTAAATAAAGGATAGACTTGAGTGCCTCTCTCTGTATGATCTCACATTTTAATGGCAACAAGATTACATCTATAGGTCTTGAGACTGTCAGGTAAGTAAAGGATAGACTCGAGTGTCTCTCTGTGCATGATCTTACATTTTAATGGCAGCAAAGATTGCATGCATAAGTCTCGAGTTTGTCACGTAAAAAAAGGATAGACTTGATGGCCTTTCTCTGCATCATCTCATATTTTTATGGGAGCAAAGATTACATCTAAAGGTCTCGAGACTGTCACGAAAACAAAAAATAGACCTGAGGGCTTCTTCGTGCATGATCTCATATTTCTGTGGCAGCAAAGATTATATCGATAAGTCTCGAGACTGTCACGTAAAGAAAGGATAGACTTGAGGGCTCCTCTGTTCATGATCTCACACATTTATGATATAAAATATTTCATGTATAAGACTCGAGACTATCACATAAAGGAAGTACAGACTTGGGGGCCTCTCTGTAGATGATCTTACATTTTAATGGCAGCAAAGATTACATTTATAAGTCTCAAGATGGTCAGGTAAATACATGTTAGACTTGAGGGCTTCTCTGTGCATGATCTCATATTTTAATGGCAGCAAAGTTTACATCTATAAGACTCGAGACTGTCACAGAAAGAAAGGATAGACTTGTGGGCCTCTTTGTGAATGATCTCACATTCTTATGGTAGCAAAGATTAGATATATAAGTCTTGAGACTGTCAAGTAAAGAAGTGTTACATCTCTGGTCGTTGGTTAATTTTCCATAAAATTTTTTCCAAAAAAAAACTTCAGTGAAACAAGTCCTTTCTTAAATAAAACTTGTTTATTATTTCTCAATTCAACTTTGCAATACACTTAATTTCAACAGTCACTTTAACTTCCACACACGCTATAATTCACAATGAAAGATTCACGAGCTTTACTTACTACCACGCTTGACTCAATTGTCC
>NW_013667304.1:61036-62357 GCF_000517525.1 Limulus polyphemus | reverse complement strand
AATTGTCCATCTCTGTCTGTCTGCAATTATCTATCTATATGCCGTCACTTCATTTGCCGGCTTATATATATATATATATATATATATAATAGAGGCCGTGTAGAAAAGACTAGAATTGCCACGAACAGACATGATCATTCTAGAATCTCATGACGTAACACTGCCCCTTCCTTAGTATTGTTCGGGACGAACAATAGACACTTACATTAAACCAATAGATAATTAACAATAACTTAATTAAATGTACAGAATTTACAAACACAAAATTAAAATTCTTTGGTCTTTCTGTGATTATACAACCACACCTTGTCTCCTGGTGCAAAGCTGACTTCGGTAGATTTCTTATCATAACATATCTTCATGGAATCAGCAGACGTTTTTAAGTTTGAACGCACTTGATGATTAATATCATCCATCCTTTCAGAGAACACTTTCACTAACTCTGGCACATTTTCAGGCAACTCTTCATAAGGTGGGCGTCCTGTTATCAGGTCTACTGGCAAACGAACTTACCGACCAAACATCAGCTTTGCAGGAATGTATTCAGCGGCTTCTTGCTCTGCTGTTCTATAGGCCATTAACAATGGAGGGAGTAAGACATCCCAGTCATCTTGGTGGCTATTACAATACTTTGCCTATTCCTGTCCCTGTGCCCAATTGTACTTTTCTACCATCCCATCAGACTGTGGGTGAAGTGGCGTTGTCCTGGTCTTTCGTACACAGCTGATTAAAAGTTACGGCCTTGATCAGAATGCAGTTCGTATGGCATACCAAACCTGAAGAAGAAATCCTTAATAGCCGAAGCTACAGTTGTAGCTTCCTGATTTGGTATTGCATATGCCTCAGGCCACTTTGGTATGGCATACCAAACCTGAAGAAGAAATCCTTAAGAGCCGAAGCTACAGTTGTAGCTTCCTGATTTGGTATTGCATATGCCTCAGGCCACTTTGGTATGGCATACCAAACCTGAAGAAGAAATCCTTAATAGCCGAAGCTACAGTTGTAGCTTCCTGATTTGGTATTGAATATGCCTCAGGCCACTTGTTGAAATAATCCACCACCACACAAATGTACCTGTTTCCAGCACGAGTTTGGGGCAAAGGACCAGCAATGTCAATGGCTACTCTTTCCATTAGTTCGACAACTTGATTTAACGTCATTAGAGCACATCCAGTATGCATGGGTCCCCTTTTAGCACATGTACCGCAGGTCCTGCACCATTCTTCCATATATTGCCTCATACCTATCCAGTAAAATCTCTGTCGTAGGTGATTCAATCTCTTCTTAACTCCGAGATGTCCTCCTGTTAAATTAACATGGG
>NW_013667304.1:55232-60414 GCF_000517525.1 Limulus polyphemus | reverse complement strand
TATTTGGTTCCACTTCACCATCATCAACTCTTTCAATCACTTTGACTTCAGCTTCATAGCACCTGGTTAGTTCAACCTCTCTTTTAACAGTTACCGGAACTTGGCCTTTGTTGTTCCCAAACGTCATTTTATCAAAATTAATTACACACTTCCTCGGTAGTAAGTAGTCTAAGCCTAATATGCATTGGTCTTCAATGTCAGCCAAGTATACTTTGTGTCTGTCCTTCATGCCTATGAGCTCAATAGACACTGGTCCCCACAACCTTGCAGAATGTCCTGTTACACCACACAGCTTCTGTATGGCTTCTGGTACTTTGTGATCTAGCACCTTGATAGTCACAAGGGTTTGCTGAGATGCAGAATCTATGATAAAGTTGCACTTTTGGCCATCCAGCTTTCCTGTCACGTAGACACCATGTGTGCGTGGCATTTTACACTTAGCTGTTGGGATTTTCACAATGGCGGTTGGTGGTTGTCTCTCAACATCAACCACTACTGGTTTCCCCAGGCTGAGTTATTGGTAGTATTCTACTTACACTGGCTCCTCATATGTCCTTGCTCTCCACGGTTCCAACAACCTTTTTGGGTAGCAGCCTTTCTTGCCGTGGAATCTTCCCTGTGTTGAAATTGCTGGCATTGAGCTCTCTTGTGCCCAGGTTTGTTACAGTGCCAGCAAATTCCATCAAACCTCTCTGAAAGCTGACCTTTTCTGGCCTTGAATCCTTATGACTGTACCAACCTTGGTACCTCTGTGCTGGACTTAACATAGGATTCAAATTCAAGAGCTCTGTCCATTGCATCCTGCATAGTACAGGGGGTGTGCTTGCTTTACTTGTATCTTCAGTTGTGGACTGTCCAAGGCATCTACAAACAACTTGAGGGTGGCACAGTTGGGTAGGTCTTGTGTGCCATACTTTCCAAATCCTGTGCCAGCTCTTGCAGGCTCTCCCCTTTAGCACGGACTCTCGTCATAAACCTAGCCCTGTAGACTTCAGTCTGATTTTGAGTTCCATACCTGATTTCTAGAGCAGCTGCCAGTGCTCTATAGTTGTGCCTGTCGTCTGCTGACAACTGCCCAAGTATTTCCAGTGGTTGTCCCTTCAAGCTTGTTGCCAGATACACTGCTTTCTGCTCTTCTGTCCACCCACTCATTTCTACACGGAGCTCAAATTGTGCTCTATATGCTTCCCATGGTGCCTTCCCATCGAGTTCTTGTGGCTTCCTTCATACTAGATCACCCCTATTGCTGACACACATGTCTGGAATGTGACTCTGGCAGGACTGAAGATGTCTGCATTAGGGTTTAGCTGCAGGGCCTGGAAGGAACTTCCTGTTTATCTGGGGCTGATTAGGTCCATGGTTAATATATCCTCCCTGTGTAAAAGACAGTAAATCGTCCTTTAATATAGTTAATTCACTTTGAAATTTACTAATCTTTTCCATTTGTGTATGCTGGCTTTCTCTCAACTATTAGAGACTTTCTTCCTCTTTCTTTTCTTGTTCCAGTTGCCACTGTTGCTGGTTTTCTTGCCACTGCTGTAGTCTCTTATCTTGTTTATTTTCTTTCTCCTCCAACCACTGTTGTAGCCTCTCTTCTTATTTCTTTTATCATTTTTCTTGTTTCTTTTCTTTTCCTCCAACAACTGCTGTAGCGTTTCATTGTTTAATTTCTTTCTCCTCCAACCACTGCTGTAGTCTCTTTTCTTGTTTATTTTCTCGTTCTTCTTATTTCTTTTACTGTTTTTGTATTGCTGCCATCAAATCTGCTAAATTGTAGTTTGATTTGCCACTTCTCATTTCCATCTTCTATTTTTTTCTTTTCCATCCACTCTCTGACACCCAATTTGTTACGTATCTGTTTGATTGTTAATTTCCGTAGATTCAAGTCCTTTCTTGATTAAACCAGTTTATTCTTTCTCGATACAAACTTTCAGTACACAGTAATTCCACAGTCAGTATGTTTCTAGTCACTTTAAACTGAACAACTTTTATAATACATGCTATAAATCACAGTGGTTCACATTCTCGATAATTTCGCTTTATCCGAGTGCAAAACACACACACTAGCTCGAAACAGAATCGTAAATTTCCCGAAACTTACCGTAACTGCTGTTCGCTTTATCATCCCCTGGCTTTTTCTGCCAGGCTTATATACTAACAAAGAGGCGTTTTCAACATTCGCAGAGTTCCCTGATTATTCGAGAAATTCACCACCATGCTCCTAGCGTCACGTGACTTCCGCTGTCGTAACAATATCAAAGTTTCAACTTAAGCACCAAATTGAAGAAAGACTCCAGACTGAAAGGTTCAACTTAAGCTGCAGGAAAGAAGGAAGAAAAACTCCAGTTTTAAAGTTTTAGCTGAAGTATTAAAGAGAGGAAATTTTTCGTATCATACTAGAAGTTTTAAGAAGTAAGGCTGTCGATTTTTCTGTTTTTGAAATAAATAAGTCCATTTAATCTAAATATGCAAGTAAGCAAACAACTAAATAAAGAAAGTTTATAAGAGATAAGATAAATTAAGTAATTAGGAAATATCATATATATAAAATGCTCGAATGTTTTCAAACACATAAGCTAAATTTCCCTAGATGTAAGTATTTCAGATAAGTTTATGGTCTAAACTTTTAGGTTTAAACAGACAAATATAAAATGATAGAACCTCTTTTTTACCCCCATCTGTTGAGAAAATTATGAATTAGAAGCTAATGACTATAAATTATTTAGGTTGTTTCCCTCATGTTTAAATAAGACGTAATTTATGACTTACATCGTTTTAAGAAATGTATTTAGTTTTAGCATAATTATTTTATTTTTACGTCACAAGGTGGTGCCTGCTTTGTGAATTTTAGGAAGACCATATAAAATACCAGGGCGGGGAGCCTGTCAAATAGAGTGACGCAACGAAATTTTCGGATATCATATTTTTGTTTTTAAGTTCTCTCAGGTATCTTTAGATTTTTTCCTCACGTTTCATGGTAAGGATTAAATGGTCATTGTAAAGTTTCTAAATTTGGTAGAGTCGTCAAGAATCACCCTTTTTTACTTAAGTAGTCATTTTTTAAAGAATAACAACGGCATTGCATTTGTCGGGTCATGTAACAAATAGATGGCGTAGGGACGGGCTCCATGCTGGATGGAACATTAGTTAATATATTTGTTTCGTATCAGGAATAGAAATGTCTCGACACCTGCCCCGCTTATTTCAGATCTATCCTTTACAGAAGGTATGTAAACGACTCTTTTATTATTTTTCACAATAAGGATCACTGCTCTAAGTTCCTTAAAACAATTCTTATGGAAACTTGTCGCAGAATTACTTGTGTTAATAAAGACGAGATGTTAGGGAACAAAAAACAAAACAAAAAAAAACAATTCCTATAGAAACGTATCGCTGAACTACCTGTGTTAATAAAGACGAAATGTAATGGAACCTAAAATAAAAAGTTACTATGCAAACATTTAAAACAATGACATGTATTAATAAAGACAATATATTGTAGAACCAACATTATAAACAGTTCCTATCGAATCGTATCTCAGAACTGTATATGTAACTAATAAAACAGCCTCTGTGTGTGTCGGTCAGTCAGTCAGTGCCATAGCTTCAAGAGGAAAGATCCTAGAGACCTGAAACTTTTCAGGCATACCAAGGGAATTCTGAGGGTTTGCACCTGGATATTCGTTTTTCAAATAAGTTTGGCTAATTGGTTTTTGGCCTAAATTTTGCCTTATAACTCTTAAGCCATAAAAAGAGAGAAGTATATGCTGCCATCTGTCGCTTCGTACAACAAATTGTTATAGAATAAATGTTCAATAATAATAATAATAATTTTCTAACAACAGGTTTTAAAAAAAACACGTATAAAAAATCTTAGAATTCATAATATTGGCGGAAATGATTATATTTAAATGTGTGTTCGTTTGTATTTCTGATTTTCAAATTGAAATAAGGTCAAATTTATTTTTTCATAGCACGGGTAATAACGACGTTTATTTTAAAAAGATTCCAAAAAGAAATTGAACGTGATATGAATGATGCAAACCTTTCTTCAATTATTTTACAAATTTTATTTCTGAACCAGCAGTGCAGCATTGAGTTTCACCAGAAAGTGAGAGATAAGGAAACGTCTACTCAGGAAGAGCATCACAAAAGGTAGCGATATTTTCTATCATATTTAACTAATAAATGTTGTTTAA
Organism: Limulus polyphemus; assembly: GCF_000517525.1. Classification (NCBI taxonomy): domain Eukaryota; kingdom Metazoa; phylum Arthropoda; class Merostomata; order Xiphosura; family Limulidae; genus Limulus; species Limulus polyphemus. Next base: position 56,215 of record NW_013667304.1, on the reverse strand, counting down.
AACTCATAACGTAAGTTAAATAATATGTAGAATTATACACGGACTCTTATCTACGTTAAAATACTTTTATTTGCGTGCTTTCGGCCCTCTTGCCGGGCCTATATCGGGCAACAAAGCACTAGGCAATATAAATTCGTCAACTGTGAAGTCCGTTTTAAAATAGGTATCTAGGCAACAGTCGTAAGAATGACTGATCTATGGTATTAAAGTTATTAAATACATAGAATTATTATGAATATTCTATATGAATATATTAGTACTGTCTGTTGTATGTCCATGTTACTACTTCTCAGGGTGTAGATGGATCTTCACCAAAGCTGGTATGGAGATTCATTAGGTCCATGCGGAGTATATACTGTTACGACAGCGGAAGTCACGTGATCCTGGTGACACGTGATGAATTTCTCGAATGATCATGAATGATCGGAGAGGCACGAGTGTATTCGAGACGCCCTCTTCTTTAGTATATAAGCCAGGCAGAGAAGCCAGCGATAGAGAGATAATTAAAGAAGCGAACAGTAGTTACGGTAATATAAAGTGTGTGTTTGTACTCGTCGAGAGCGAAGTTATCGAGATTGTGAATCACTGTGAGTTATAGCGTGTTTTATAGAAGTTGTTAAGTTTAAAGTCATGAGAAACGCACTGACTGTGGAATTACTGTGTACTAGAAGTTTGCATTGAGAAAGAATAAACTGGTTTAATCAAGAAAGGACTTGTATCACTGAAGTTCCTCGGAAAGAATTTCTACCGGAATTTAACAAACAAGCAGATATGTAACAAATTGGTGTCAGAGAATGGGACGGAAAAGAAAAAAAAAGATGGAAACGAGAGGTGGCAAATCAAACTACAACTTAGCAGATTTGATGGCAGCAATACAAGAACAGCAAAAGAAACAAAAAAAAACGAGAAAATAAACAAAAAAGAGACTACAGCAGTGTTTGGAGGAGAAATAAAATAAACAAGAAGAGAGACTACAGCAGTGT
>NW_013667304.1:41487-54281 GCF_000517525.1 Limulus polyphemus | reverse complement strand
AAAAGATTAGTAAATTTAAAATTGAATTGAATACATTAAAGGACGATTTACTGTCTTTTACACAGGGAGGATATATTACCCATAACCAGTACCCATAACAGTGACTAATTTCTCAAAATGTGAACAGACACTTAAGGAAGGGGCATTGTTGGGTGTGTGCCAGGAGGTAGAGGTCGTCAATGTTAAGGCAAGAAATACAACCATAAAGAAAGGACATCCTCTCCCAGAACATTTATCTGACCTCTATAAGAAGAACATAGCCCATTTGTCATCATCACAGTCTCTTCAAGCTAGAGACCTCTTGGCGAATTATGCAGACGTCTTTTCAAAAGGAGATCATGACCTCAGCTGCACAGACCTTGTGGAGCACAGAACAAACACAGGCAATCACTGTTCAATAAAGATCCCTTCAAGTAATGTCGGAACTGGAGGCGTGTTGTCTCAGAAAGTGGGTGAAAACGAACATGTGGTGGCCTACTTCAGTAGGGTCCTCAGTAGACCAGAGAGAAACTACTGTGTAACACGGAGGGAACTCCTTGCTACAGTAAAAAGTCTGACATATTTCCCTCCTTACCTGTATTGGGCTAGGTTTACCATCAGGACAGACCATGCTGCATTACGCTGGTTAAGATAATAAAAGTAAAACATTTTTAGGTTTGGTACTGCTATGTCGAAAGTACTAGAACATTCAGGTAGTCCTAAGTCAAGAACTGGTAGGTTTGGTACTGCTATGTTGAAAGTACTAGATCTGTCAGGTAGTGCTAAGTCTAGAACTGGTAGGTTTGGTATTGCTATGTTGGCTTTTCGAATGTACTAGATCTGTTGGTTAGTCATAAGTCAAGAACTGGTAAGTTTGGTACTGCTATGACGAAAGTACAAGATCTGTCTGGTAATCCAAAGTCAAGAACTGAAAGGTTTAGTATTGCTATGTTGAAAGTACTAGATGTGTCAGGTAATCCTAAGTCAAGAACTGGTAGGTTTGGTAGTGCTACGCTGGCTTTTGAAAGTAGTTGATCTGTTAGGTAGTCCTAAGTCAAGAACTGTTAGGTTTGGTACTGCAATGTTGGCGTGTTGAAAGTATCGATCTGTCAGGTAGTCCAAAGTCAAAAACTTGTATGTTTGGTATTGCCCTGTCGAAAGTACTAGATCTGTCAGGTAGTCCTAGGTCAAGAACTGTTAAGTTTGGTACTACTATGTGCAAAGTACAAAATCCCTCAGGTAGTTTTAAGTCAAGAATTTGTAGGTTTGTTACTCCTATATTGGCTTTTCGAATGTACTCGATCTGTCAGTTAGGTCCTAAGTCAAGAACTGGTACACTTGGTACTGCTATGTCGAAGTACTAGATCTGTCTGGTAATCCCAAGTCAAGAACTGGTAAGTTTGGTACTGCTATGCTGATAGTACTGGATGTGTCAGGTAATCCTAAGTCAAGAACTGTTAGGTTTGATACTGGTATGTTGTCTTGTCGAAAGTACTAGATCTGTCGAGTAGTCCTAAGTCGAAAACTGGCAGGTTTGGTACTGGTGTGTTGGCTTTTGGAAGTATTAGATCTGTTAGGTAGTCCTAAGTCAAGAACTGTTAAGTGTGGTACTGCTATGTGAAAAGTACAAAATCCCTCAGGTAGTTCTAAGTCAAGAATTTGTAGGTTTGATACTGCTATGTTGGCTTTTCGAATGTACTCGATCTGTCTGGTGTTTTTAAGTCAATAACTGGTTGATTTGTAGTGCTATGTTGGCTTGTCTGAAGTACTAGATCTTTTAGTTAGTCCGTAGGCAAGAACTGGTAGGTTTGGTACTGCTATATCGAAAGTACTACATTTGTCAGGAAGTTTTCAGACAAGAATTGTTAAGTTTGGTACTGGTATGTGGTCTTGTCGAAAGTTCTATATATGTAAGGTAGTTCTAAGTCAAAAACTGGTAGGTTTGGTACTGTTATGTTGGCTTATCTAAAGTACTAGATTTGTCAGGTAGTTCTAAATCAAGAACTGGTTAGTTTGATACTGCTATGTTTATAGTACTAGATGTGTCAGGTAATTCTAAGTCAAAAACTGGTAGGTTTGCTACCGCTATATCGGGTTTTCGAAAGTACTAGATTTGTTGAGTTGTCATAAGTCAAGAACTGGTAGGTTTGGTACTGCTATATCGAAAGTACTACATTTGTCAGGAAGTTTTCAGACAAGAATTGTTAAGTTTGGTACTGGTATGTGGTCTTGTCGAAAGTTCTATATATGTAAGGTAGTTCTAAGTCAAAAACTGGTAGGTTTGGTACTGTTATGTTGGCTTATCTAAAGTACTAGATTTGTCAGGTAGTTCTAAATCAAGAACTGGTTAGTTTGATACTGCTATGTTTATAGTACTAGATGTGTCAGGTAATTCTAAGTCAAAAACTGGTAGGTTTGCTACCGCTATATCGGGTTTTCGAAAGTACTAGATTTGTTGAGTTGTCATAAGTCAAGAACTGGTAAGTTTGGTAATGTTATTTTGATAGTACTAAATCTGTAAGGTAGTCCTAACTCAAGAACTGATAAGTTTGGTACTGCTATATTTATATTACTAGATGTGTCTGGTAATTTTAAGTCAGAACTGGTAGGTTTGCTAATGCTATGTTGGCTTTTCGAAAGTACTAGATCTGTCAGGTAGTCCTAAATGAAGAACTGGTAGGTTTGGTTGTGGTGTATCGAAAGTCCTAAGTCAAGATATGGAAGAGCTCGTAGTACTATGTCGAAAGTACTAGATATGTCAGGTAGTCCTAAGTCAAGAAATGGTAGGTCTGGTACTGCTATGTCGAAAGTACTAAATTTGTCAGGTAGTCCTAAGTAAAGAACTGGTAGGTTTGGTAGTGCTGTATCGAAAGTAATATATTTTTCAGGTAATCCTAAGTCAAGAAATGGTAGGTTTGGTAGTGCTATGTTGAAAGTATTAGATCTGTCGTGTAGTCCTAAGTGAAGAACTGGTAGGTTTGAAACTGTTATGTTGCAAATATTAGATCTGTCGTGTAGTCCTAAGTCAAGAACAGGTAGGTTTGGTACTGCTATGTTGGATGTCAAAAGTAATAGATCTGTCGGTTAGACCTAACTCAAGAACTGGTAAGTTTGGTACTGCTATGTTGGCTTGACGGAACTACTAGATCTGTCAGGTAATCCTAAGTAAATGACTTGTACGTTTGGTACTGCTATATGGAAAGTACTAGATGCGTCAGGTCATCCTAAGTCAAGAACTGGTAGGTTTCGTAGTGCAATGTTGGCCTGTCGGAAGTTCTAGATGTGTGAGGTAGTCCTAAGTCAAGAAATGGTAGGTTGTACTGGTATGTCGAAAGTACTAGATCTGTCAGGCATTAATCCTAAGTCAATGACTGAAAGGTTTGGTACTGATCTGTTTAAAGTTCTAGATGTGTCAGGTAATCCTAAGTGAAGAACGGGTAGGTTTGGTACTGCTGTATTGGCTTGTCGAAGGTTCTAGGTCCGTCGATTAATCCTAAGTCAAGAACTGGTAGGTTTTGGTATTGCTATGTTGGCTTTAGGAAGTGCTATAGATGTAAGGTAGTTCTCAGTCAAGTACTGTTAGGTTTGGAACTAATATGTGTAAAGTACGAGATCACTCAGGTAGTCCTAAGTCAAGAACTTGTAGGTTTGATAGTGCTATGTTGGCTTGTCGGAAGTACTAAATCTATCAGGTAGTGTTAAGTCAAGAATTGGTAGGTTTGATACTGATATGTTGACTTGTCAAAAGTACTATATCTCTAGGGTAGTCCTAAGTCAAGAACTGGTAGAATTGGAACTGCTATGTTGGCTTGTCGGAACTACCAGATCTGTCAGGTAATCCTAAGTAAATGACTGGTAGGTTTGGTACTGTTATGTGGAAAGTACTAAATCTGTTAGGCAGTCCTAAATCAAGAACTGGTAGGTTTTGCTAGAATCTCGAAAGTACTAGATCTGTCAGGTAATCCTAAGTCTAGAACTGGTAGGTTTGGTATTGCTATGTTGAAAGTACTGGACGTGTCAGGTAATCCTGAGTTTAGAACTGGTAGGTTCCGTAGTGCTATGTTGGCCTGTCGGAAGTTCTAGATGTGTGAGGTAGTCCTAAGTCAAGAAATGGTAGGTCGTACTGGTATGTCGAAAGTACTAGATCTGTTAGGCATTAATCCTAAGTCAATGATTGAAAGGTTTGGTACTGATCTGTGGAAAGTTCTAGATGTGTCAGGTAATCCTCAGTGAAGAACGGGTAGATTTGGTACTGCTGTATTGGCTTGTCGAAGGTTCTAGGTCCGTCGAATAATCCTTAGTCAAGAACTGGTAGGTTGGGTATTGCTATGTTGGCTTTTGGAAGGGCTATAGATGTTAGGTAGTCCTCAGTCAAGTACTGTTAGGTTTGGAACAACTATGTGTAAAGTAAGAGATCACTCAGGTAGACCTAAGTCAAGAATTGGTAGGTTTGATACTGATATGTTGGCTTGTCAAAAGTACTAGATTTCTCGGGTAGTCCTAAGTCAAGAACTGGTAGAACTGGTACTGCTATGTTGCAAGTAAAGGATCTATCTGATAATCCTAATTCAAGAATTGGTAGTCTTGGTACGGCTATCTCGAAAGTTCTAGATCATTCAGGTAGTCCTAAGTCAAGAACTGGTAGGTTTGGTACTGCTATGTTGGCTTGACGGAACTATTAGATCTGTCAGGTAATCCTAAGTAAATGACTGGTAGGTTTGGTACTGTTATGTGGAAAGTACTAGATGTGTCAGGTAATCCTAAGTCACGAACTGGTAGGTTTGGTACTGCTATGTTGGCTTGTCGGAAGTGCTAGATCTGTAATGTAGTCCTAAGTCAAAAACTGGTTGGATTTACTAGAATGTCGAAATTACTAGATCTGTCAGGTAATCCTAACTCTAGAACTGGTATTTTTGTTACTGTTATGTTGATAGCACTAGATGTCTCGGGTAATCCTGTGTCAAGAAATGGTAGGTTTCGTACTGGTATGTTGGCTTGTCGTAAGTACTAGATCTATTGGTTAGTCCTAACTCAAAAAATGGTAGGTTTGGTACTGATATGTTGACAGTACTAGATATGTCGGATTGACCTAAGTCGTCAATTGGTAGGTTTGGTACGAATATGTAGAATGTTCTAGGTCATTCAGGTAGTCCTAAGTCAAGAACTGGTTGGTTTGGTACTGCTATATTGAGTTTAGGAAGTACTAGATCTGTTAGGTAGTCTTAAGTCAAGAACTGGTAGGTGTGGTACTGCTATGCTTTCTTGTCGAAATTACTAAATCTCTCGGGTAGTCATAAGTCGACAACTGGTAGGTTTGGTACTGCTGTTTTGCCTTGTCAAAAGCACTAGATCTGTGAGGTAGTTCTAAGTCAAGAGCTGGTAAGTTTGGTACAGCTATGTTTATAGTACTAGATATGTAGGGAAATCCTAAGTTAAGAACTGGTAGGTATGAGACTGCTATGTTGGCTTGTCTGAAGTGCTAGATGTTTCAGGTAGTCCTAAGTCAAGATCAGGTAGGTTTACTGGTATGTCGAAAGTACAAGATCTGTCAGGTAATCCTAAGTCTAGAACTGATAATTTTGTTACTGCTCTGTTGATAGCACTAGATGTGTGGAGTAACCCTAAATCAAGAACTGGTAGGTTTGATACTGCTATGTTGGATTGTCGAAAGTACTAGATCTGTAGGGTAGTCCTAAGTCAAGAACTTGTAGGTTTGGTACTGCTATATTGGATTGTCGGAAATAATAGATCTTTTAGGTATTCCAAAATCAAGAACTGGTAGGCTTGTTACTGCTATGTTGAAAGTTCTAGATCTGTCGGGTAGTCCTATGTCAGAAATTTTATGTACGGTACCACAATATCGAAAGTACTAGATTTGTCACGTAGCCCTAAATCAAGAACTGATAAGTATGGTACTGCTATGTTGAGAGTACTAGATCTGTCAGGTAATCCTAAGTCAATGACTGGTAGGTTTGGTACTGCTATGTGGAAAGTACTAGATGTGTCAGTAATCCTAAGTGAAGATCTGGTTGGTTTGGTACTGCTGTGTTGGCTTTTGAAAATACTAGACCTGTCGTTTAGTCCTAAATCAAGAACTGATAGGTTTGGTACTGCTAAGTTGGCTTTTTGGAAGTACTAGATGTGTTAGGTAGTCCTTATGCAAGTACTGTTAAGTTTGGAACTGCTATGTGTAAAGTACGAGATCACTCAAGTAGTCTTAAGTCAAGAACTGGTAGGTTTGGTACTACTATGTTGGCGATTCGGAACTATTAGATCTTTGAGCTAGTCCTAAGTCAAGAAGGGGTAAGTTTGATGTTGTTATGTTGATAGTACTAGATGTGTCAGGTAATCCTAAGTCAATAACTGGTAGGTTGGGTACTGCTATGGGATAATTACTAGATGTGTCAAGTAATCCTGTGTCATGAACTGTCAGGTTTGGTAGTGCTATGTTGGCTTGTCGAAAGTATTAGATCTGTTGGATAGTCCTAAGTCAAGTACTGGTAGGTTTGTTACTGCTATGTTGGCTTGTGGGAACTACTAGATCTGTCAGGTAGTCCTTAGTCAAGAACTGGTAAATTTGGTACTGCTATCTTGGCTTGTCGAATGTACTAGATCTATCGGGTAGTCCTAAGTGAAGAACTGGTAGGTTTGGTACTGTTATGTTGGCTTGTCGGAGCTACTAGATCGTTTAGGTATTCCGAAGTTAGAAACCGGTAGGTTTCCTACTGCTATGTTGAAAGTACTAGATTTGTCGGGTAGTCCTACATCAAAAATGTTAAGTATGGTACTGCTATATCGAAAGTATTAGACTGGTCACATAGCCCTAAGTCAAGAACTTGTAAGTTTGGTGCTGCTATGTTGAGAGTGCTAGATGTGTCAAGTAATCGTAAGTTAAAAACTGGTAGGTTTGATCGGTCTATGTTCGCTTGTAGAAAGTGCTAGATCTGTCATGTAGTCCTAAGTCAAGAAATGGTAGGTTGTACTAGTATGTCGAAAGTACTAGATCTGTCAGGTAATCCTAAGTCAAGAACTGGTAATTTTGTTACTGCTATGTTGATAACACTAGATGTGTCGGGTAATCCTAAATCAAGAACTGGTAGGTTTGGTACTGTTATGTTGGCTTGTCGAAAGTGCTAGATCTATCGGTTAGTCCTAATTCAAGAACTGGTAGGTTTGGTACTACTATGTATGCTAGTCGGAACTCTTAGATATTTCAGCTAGTACTAAGTCAAAAAGGAGTAAGTTTGATGTTGCTATGTTGATAGTACTTGATGTGTCAGGTAATCCTAAGTCAAGAACTTGTAGGTTTGGTATTCCTATGTTGAAAGTACTAGATCTGTCAGGTAGTCCTAAGTTAAGAACTGGTATGTTTGGTACTGCTATGTTGGCTTGTCGAAAGTACTAGATCTGTCGGGTAGTCCTAAGTCAATAGCTGGTAGGTTTGGTATTCCTATGTTGAAAGTAATAGATATGTGAGGTAGTCCTAAGTTAAGAACTGATAGGTTTGGTACTGTTATGTTGAAAGTACTAGATCTGTCAGGTAGTCTTAAATGAAGAAGTTGTAGGTTTGGTACTGCTATGTTGAAAGTATTAGATGTGTTATGTAGTCCTAAGTTAAGAAGAGGTAGGTTTGGTTTTTCTATGTTGGTGTCGTGAGTTCGTGTTTAGTTAAGTTATGGTAGTCTTTGTTGATAATTTTTGATATTCAAGTTCAAAAAGGAAATAAATCTGCTGCTTTCTGGCTAAAGCTACCACCCATTAAAATAGCATGTGTCTGTTGAAATAATGTCTTGTTAAGTAAGAAATTATATTTTTATATAGGAAGAATTTAGTATCACCTATGCAAATCATTAAGTTAACTGAGTTCTTAAAAGATGTGTTAATTGCAGTCTTAAATTTTTCACTCTTTTCGTGAGAGATTTATCTTTTATTTTCGTTCCGTGGAGTTTTTGATAATTATGTGTTGATTAATACCTGTCCTTTCTTTTATAATTCTACAATATTTTTTTAAATGTTCCTTGATGTCCTTAAGACATTTACTTATCTATGGTAGTGGATTTTCTGTCTCCATCTATGAATGTGTATCTATTGGGTAACTTATGGAATTTAGGATTATATAGTAACTTCGAAAGTACAGTATTGTTAACTAGTTGGAGAACCCGTCCCCTGAACAGAAGTTATGTGAATTCATGAGTAATGAAAAGTTATCGTAGGACATGAAAATTTACTTGCCTTATATGTAATTGTAAAAAAACTGCAAAACACAAACTGTGAAACGTCAAGTTTGCATGTTTTTAGTAATGACGTATTGAGCGGGTGTGTAAATTTTCAGTGTAAAGTAATCACAATCTGAGGAGTATGTGTTTTATTTTATAGCAAAGCCACATCGAGCTGTCTGCTGTGTCCATTGAAAAGAATCGAACCCCTGATTGTAGCGTTGCAAATCTGAAGTTTTACCGCTGTCCCACTAGGGGGAACCACAATTTGTAGAAACAATGTAGTTCAGTTTGTCTTTGTTAATGATATTTTTAAGATCCTGTGTCATAATTAAACATTATGTTGTAAGGTGTCATTTAGTGTTGGAAACTTAATGTTACAGGTTACAGATGGTATTTACAGTTGAGATTTATCCCGAATAATAGATTAGTTAGTTCGATGATTTTGTAAATAAACGTAGCAATGAAGAATAATATGTTTTTTACTTTTGTTAGATGTTTTGGTCTTATTTGAAAGACTTCTGGAAGTAACACGTTATAAATAATTGAAACTGATTGTCAAAAACTGTGGAACGTAAACTCAAATAGATTTGAATAAACTCGAGTTTTATTCTACAGCTTACGTAATGCAACATAAAGTTATCTCAAAGGTTACGTAATGTAACAAAGTTTTCGTGAAAGGTTACGTAATGTAAAAAAAAGCAAACGGAAACACTTTAGTTGATATATTAGATGTAATTCCTTTAATATATGTAGTTCTTTTTTCTTGCCGTGACTAAATTCTCAAGGTTGAGAAATTTTACATCTCTTAATCCTAAAATTTATCCAAATGGATAAATAGTTGCAAGTTTGGTCATCCAATAGTTTCCTCTTTTTTTCTAGTTCAACTCTGTTAAAGTAGATTATCATACTTAGCATATTCTATTGGTTGAACTGTAGAGTCTTCGAAAGTACGATCAGAAAAATTATGGTGTTGATAGGAAATTATTATATTTGTTTTGGCAGAAAAATCTGCGTGGTCGTTCTTCTACATAAACTTTGTGAAGTTCCTTTCACATACTGAACCTTACATTGTCTGCAAATATTCAATGTTTGTACAACTTTTTTTTGTGAAACCGAAGAGCTTTATTTGTGATGTAATTATTGAATGTATTTTTGCAAACGATGTTACAGCGTGTGAGGCAATTTCTGTGATGGTATTGTTGGATTAGGATTTCATGGCTGCAAACGATGTTACAACATGTGAGGCAATTTCTGTTATGATATTGTTGGTTTAGAATTTTGTAGCTAGAAACGATATTACAACATATAAAGTGATTTCCGTGATGACATTGTTGGTTAGAGTGCCATGGCTGTGGTACTGCTTCAAGCGAAGATTGGAACTTCTGCCAGAACCAATAGCATTAAAACTATCAGACACCTAACCTAACCTAACCTTATACGTCATATCCGATATAATAAATGTTTTATGATCAATCATAGATCCGTTTAAAAGAGTATGGTTACCAATGTCAGACACTAATCTGAAATCTGGGGAGAGCAGGTAACAAATCTAAAATAATAGGTAAATTTTATAATAATAATAATACATTATTTTACTCACTCGATTTTATTATATAGTATAACTACTCATTATATAGAAGAACTGTAGGATTTGCCATCTGGTCTCTATGTTCCCAGAGCGGGTTAAGAAACAAAGTTACAGCTATAAAAGCTTGTACCAGAAAAAAATGCAAGAAATATACAATAATAATTGATAATAAATAGTCTTAATTATGGATAAGAAACTACAAAAAGGTTCTATGACCATTCTGTCTTGAGTCATCAGTTGGGTACTATCGCTATTAGTGGTGTTTTGGCCTTTAATCCAAAAACTCATGAGGTTTTTGTTTGTTTGCTTGTTGAATTTCGTGAAAGGGCGAGCATGTTCAATGACAGAGTTCGATTCCTCGACTCGCAGATTGCGAGTTGTGTTCCATAACCACCAGGCCATGCCAGACCCAACACCTGACGATATTATGACTTATTAACGAAATTAATAAGCAACGAAACAACTAGTTGGTAAAAATAGTGTAAGGCATCCAAACTATGGCATTTAACTTCATGACATAAAAGATCCAGTTTGGTCCAAATAATGATCTCTGTGCTGTTGTCATAGCTTTTTCTGCTTTGTTGTGGACTTCTTTGTCCTGCCGTAGGTGGTATAGTATCTATGTTACCTCTTAATATTCTGATTGAATTTCTACTGTTAAATTCAAATTTTCAAGTTGGTTAATATGTATAAAACATCTTGTTTTTCTTCAGCCATAGTTCTCACTTTATAGAGATATAGCAACTTCATTATAGGCAGATTTTCACACTCTATTCAAATGTAGTGCTGGTATATCAGTCCACCCCACATTCAATCTGTGTTTCCTTCAGTGTTTCGAATGAAGTTCACAGTTTCAGTGTCAAGCACTCCAAAACCATTCCAGACAGTGGGACTTCCACTGTAAGGAAATTTGACACAAAGAGTCAGCAATGAGAAATGAAACCAGAGTCAGTAATGAGAAATGAAACCAAGTTAACTACAGTCATTAGTCTTTTTCTTTCTTTGTATTTTATTCCTACATAACCCGAAGTTTGAGAAGAGCAGTACAGGTACAGCCTCTTCCCATGGCATGATCCAGAACGTTCAGAAGTACCTGTATCATAGCACATTCTTTCAGTTTGAGTTTCAAATGATGGATTTTAGATTCACAAGAAGACAGATTTCAGACAATCTAAGCTAATTTGTAGGTCTTACCAAAGACGAACACACGTGTTGTCTACGTAGATTAGACAATCGTACGATTAGATTGTAATACCAGCTATAACAGACGTTCAATGAATAAGTAGTATTGCATATTTAAAACGACATCACTTTAGACCAAAACAAGTCACTCTGCTGGAACAGCTAGTTGTCTTCCTACTCACGTTAGCTAGTTTTCCCTGCCAGTCAGATTCCATATCACGTGTCTTACCAAGTTGTGCACCTGTTAAGACGTCCAGGCATTCAGAGTTCTTCGGTATGGAGAAATCATCCATGTAGTTGGACAAATTAACCTTCTTTAAGCCCATGTAAGACCAATAAATTTTCTTTGTATTCCCACAATGACTGATGAAGAAAATAAAGTGTCGCCAAAAGGCAGAATTGTTCCTTCTGTTTTTGACACATTCTTTGTCGTTTCTGTGTTGGTTCAGAATTGCATATAATGACAATAAACATTTCCTGTCGGTATCTGGAAAGTAAGATATCTAACAGCTTGGTCTTAACCCACAAACTCTTAATTAAATTCGTCCAAAAGGTCACAAGTTGTCTTTTCTGCCATAAAGACAAGTTATGTTTTCAAACTTTGTCCAAGGATGAAAGAATTTGACCAGCCTTAACAGTCCCCTTTCCTGTAGGTATGAGCTGCTTCAAATATTTATCTCTTTGGAAACGTTTTCCTTTGTCAAATCTAGAATTATAATTTCTTTGTCACACATAGAATCATAGTTCCTTTATTTGAGTTATAATACTTAAGTCACATCTAGGTCATAGTTCTTTTGTTATACCTTGAGTCACGAGAACTTTCACATTTAGTGTCATAATTGTTTTGTTACATCAAGAGCCACAATTAGTTTGTTATATCTAGAGTTATAGTACATTTGCCACATTTAGAGCCATAGTTCCTTTGCCCCATCTAGTCATAGTGCTTTTGTTACATCGAGATTCATAGTTCCTTTGTCATATCTAGAGTCATAAGTTCTTTGTAACATCTAGAGTCACGATTCCTTTGTAACGTCTAGTGTTATAATTCTTTGTCACATCTAGATGCATAAATCGTTTGTTAGATCTAGTGCTATGATTCCTTTGTTGCATGTAGTATCACAATACATTCATCACACCTAGGATCACAATTCTTTTGTAACATGTAGAATCATAACTCATTTGCCACATCTAGTGTAGTGTCATAATTCATTCATTAAACCTAGAAACATAACTCACTTGTCATATCTAGTGTAGTGTCATAATTCATTCATCACACCTAGAAACATAACTCATTTGTCATATCTAGTGTAGTGTCATAATTCATTTGTCACATCTAGTGTAGTGTCATAATTCATTCATCACACCTAGAAACATAACTCATTTTCCCATCTAATGTAGTGTCATAATTCATTCATCACACCTAGAAACATAACTCATTTTCCCATCTAATGTAGTGTCATAATTCATTCATCACATCTAGCTCCATAACTCAATTTTCACATCTAGTGTAGTGTCATAATTCATTCATCACATCTAGAACCATAACTCAATTGTCACATCTAGTGTAGTGTCATAATTCATTCATCACACCTAGAATCATAACTCATTTTTCACATCTAGTGTAGTGTCATAATTCATTCATCACACCTAGAATCATAACTCATTTGTCACATTTAGTGTAGTGTCATAATTCATTAATCACACCTAGAACCATAACTCAATTGTCACATTTAGTGTAGTGTCATAATTCATTCATCACACCTAGAATCATAACTCATTTTTCACATCTAGTGTAGTGTCATAATTCATTCATCACACCTAGAATC
>NW_013667304.1:15491-40450 GCF_000517525.1 Limulus polyphemus | reverse complement strand
ATTTGTCACATCTAGTGCAGTGTCATAATTCATTCATCACACCTAGAATCATAACTCATTTGTCACATCTAGTGTAATGTCATAATTCATTCATCACACCTAGAATCATAACTCATTTGTCACATCTAGTGTAGCCATAATTCATTCATCACACCTAGAATCATAACTCATTTGTCACATCTAGTGTAGTGTCATAATTCATTCATCACAACTAGAATCATAACTCATTTGTCACATCTAGTGTAGTGTCATAATTCATTCATCACAACTAGAATCATAACTCATTTGTCACATCTAGTGTAGTGTCATAATTCATTCATCACACCTAGAATCATAACTCATTTGTCATATCTAGTGTAGTGTCATAATTTATTCATCACACCTAGAATCATAACTCATTTGTCACATCTAGTGTAGTGTCATAAAAGTATGGAACTGCAATGGCGTTAGACTAAACTTGCAATGCATTAGAAGGATCAGAACGACAGCTACAGACACAACTGATGGTTTGATATCAAACTTCTTATTGATAAGAATCACTTCTTTCTCGATTTTATTCTTATGATTTGTGATCAGTTCCAAATGGCACCACATCTATCAACTTCTCTTATGGTACGATTCTCGTGGGTTTGATCTTCTTACTCCACAATATCCTTCGCTCTTTACATGCTATCCATTAGTTCTTTTTCAGTCATGGGTTCAATGTTCTTACTTCCCAACACTCTTCTGTCTTGAAATCGTAACTGGTAGTTATTCCCAGTTCGTTTACACATCCTGATAACCCTCTCTCTTATATCAAATCTAATAGTCATCTACAGAATTGGATATATCGTTCTCATGCTGCAAGAGTGTTCTTGATTTATATCCTGACCAATAATTACCTACCAGTTTTGAGTTCGATGTTCTCATACCTCAATAATCTTCGGGTCTTATACCAAACCAATAGTCTCCTTCTCAGTCCTGATTATGATGTACACCCCTATCTATAATATTATTTTATCAGTACCAAGACCATTAGTTGCTACCAGTTCTGGGTTTTCTGTTCACACACCCTGATAATCTCAACTCTTTATACCCATAGTAGGCGCTACCAGTTCTAGGTTTTTGTTCACACACCCTGATAATCTCACCTCTTTAAACACAAAGTATTCATTCCCAAGTCCGGATTCCACAATTTCAACCTGGCTGGTTTACCCTCAGAATTACTAGTTGTTTGGTGCTTCTAAGTACTTATGTAATGCATAAGAATTATATTCTTCTACTTGGTATTTGATGAAAGTTCTTAAGCCTTTTTCGGGAAGAGCTCAATGTTTCATCTTGTGCCTACACCGTGATAATTATCATGTCAAATGATGTTTTTGGCTTGGCGTCCGCCACGAGACTCAGCCTAGCAGGCAGTTCAAGATCGTACACACCTCTTCTTTGGCTAGGCTCCTTCAGATGGTTGTTCTCATCCACTGTGCGATCAGGTTTAGGGTTATGATATGCCACACATGGCCCAGTGAATAAAATACACAGATATAGATGCAAGTGATGTTTAATTCCACAGAAAAAATCTTGCATGTATATTAGAAGTATGTACTTTAACGAAACTCAAAAAGTTGAAAAATCCTAAGTAATTATATAACATAGATACCGCATTAATACAACTGAATGCAAACGAAAAATTGATAGTCTTATCACACAATTAGATTGACTTCTTATTCCACAAGATCTTCTGAATTTTGGTAAATGACACACATATTAATAATTAAAAGACTTGATATAAAATAAAACACTAGTGTCGAGACATTCTAACTTCAACAAGTAGAAAGTGCAACCAAAGAACAAACAGCCTTGAATTGCAATAAACACGTGCGCCGAGAAAGTTTGCCCTTAAAAAGTACCATATGCAACCAAACTAAATAGTCTGATTCACAATGAGACACTAGTGTCAAGAATTTCCACCTGAACAAGTAGAATGTGCAGTCAAACAACTGAAAGCCTTGATATTCAATGAACTATCGGTGTCAATAAATTCTTACTTCAACAAGTAAAAGGTGCAGTCAAACAACTAAAAGCTACGAAATGCAACGAAACGCTAATGTCGAAAAATTCTGACCTCAACAAGTAGGATATTCAGGCAAAGTACTTAAAATCTTTGACTCACAATGAGACACTAGTGTCGAGAAGTTCTAACCTTAAGAAGAAGAACATGCAACCAAACTGAAATCTTTGAGTCACAATGAGAAACTAGTGTCGAGAAAGTCTGAACGTATTTAAAATTAAGCGATACAAGTCTGTCTGTTGTTTGTTAGATTTTTTAACACCTTATACTTCACACTGGCAGAATCTTTCTACATAGTTTCATTATGATATGCTTCTATTGAAGATGTACATCAAAAGCATGTTTTACTGATTGAAACCTTAAAACATCTTTAAAATACACTCCATGTTGTAAATATATCTATATAACATAATGGAAACTGGAATATGATATTGTTTCAGTTTTGTAACGCATATTGGAGTATAAAAGACATTTTAATATTAGTAATAAACGACATTACAACACCACACTTGTTGTTTTTCTTATTTAATTCAACACTGAACGTTTTGCTTCACAGATTCTTCAGGAGAGTCGGTTTATGCTTTAGTGTAATGTAAAGCGAAACGGTGAATGTTCAATTTAAAAAGAAAATAACAAATGTTTATTACTAGTATTAAAATATGTTATTATTTTAGTTCTGTATGAAGTTTCAGTGTGATATAATTATGCTTGGTGGTTGAAAGTAATATTGGTAAACCTTTAACTATATTGGAGCTGCTTTAATTCTTTATTATTTTTGATTCATAGTTTAATACCACTAGAATCAACGCCTGATATGGTGTTTAAATTCTCACAGCTGGCTATGGACGTTGAAAGTGCAGGTGAACTCAGGGCGTGGCTTGAAGACCTTAAAAACAAGTTGTGTTATCCGTTGTCTACCTACCGGTTTTCACCTGCGTTGTGTATGTCTTGTTAACAGTCACGCAAAGGAATGGACGGTTGTTATTTTCTATTTCTATTGTGAGTTGTATAACAGGTAATTTATGAATTTTTGAATCTTGTCTGTAGTGTGTATCTCGTCTGTACAAGAACGTATTTTCAACACATCTAAGCCAAATCTTGGGGCGTAGAGGGACTGAGGGCGTTAATTTAACTTCGACATTTCCATGCATATATTACTGATTACTGGTGATAGAAGTGAACCCATGACTAGGTCGTCTGGTTTGTTGGTAGTATCTATCTTCATGTTGGAAGGAAGAAGGTTGTGAGCTCTGTTATTATGGACATTGTCAGTTGGATGAGTTCCTTAAGAGTTCTATTATTTTAAAATTTTTACTGGACTGCCAAATGTTTTCAAAGGTTTGAACTTAGAGAAGAGGTTGGATACATCAAAGCTGATCATTGTGTCTTGTGAGATTATAGTGGTTGCTTCTATAACTTCTACAATGTGAGCTGAGTAAGGATGTTAACGGTGATATTATGTCTATTAGATATCTAATTAAAGGGTAACATGATGAATCTGTAACTATCAACCCTAGTGAATAACCTTGTTTGTGAGGTAGTGCTGTGGTAGGTGCTTTTAGTTTCAAGTTTTACTGGTGTTTCTGGACGAGTTCGTTAATTATTTTCTCTGTGCTGGTGCTGGTGTAAGCTAAAGTAAAGTAATGGCCGTTTACAACTAGATCTTGGAGCTTGCCCTCTATTCCTCTATGTCATGATGTATCGCCATCTACAACTAGAGCTTGTAACTTGATGTATTCCTTTACCATGATGTATGGTCGTCAATAGCTAGAGTTTGGAACATGATGTATTCCTTTATGTCATTATGTATGACCGTTTACGAGTGGATCTTAGAGCTTAATGTATTCCTCTATGTCCTGATGTACATAGGTCATTTATTATGTGTTACGGTGAAATTTATTCCTTTATTTCTACAGTTTCTGCTGATGGTTGGTTAGTTAGGTTTATTACTGTGTGTTTAGGTTTTTAACAG
Organism: Limulus polyphemus; assembly: GCF_000517525.1. Lineage (NCBI taxonomy): Eukaryota > Metazoa > Arthropoda > Merostomata > Xiphosura > Limulidae > Limulus > Limulus polyphemus. The sequence continues at coordinate 36,431 of NW_013667304.1, read as the reverse complement.
CGTTATGAAACAATACGATTATAAACAATACAAACTGGATCCAATGGAAGGCAAAATATATATAACATCTCTTGTAGCTGTGGACTCCAATACAGTAGAGAAATAGAAAGACCAATAAAGGATACGTCAATAAAAACACAAGATTCTGCAGTACCAATCTATCAGCAGTATCAGTCAACCGTGACAAAAAAAAACATTCAATAGAGTAGTGAAAAAACAATGAGATACGAGAAACACACGAGAAGAAGGAACAGATAAAAAGCCTTTAAATTCACCTAGTTGGTAAAACACTCCGCTAAGCTAGAAGAGAAACCATCAAAATGTGGGAAACCATCTAACGAGGGGAATCCAAGACAAGTTTATAATACATTAGTCTTCCTAAAAAGAAAGCCCAGAATCGAATATCAACCACTACAACCACAGAAGTAATCAGAAATACAAATGAAGCAATAATTGATAAACACGTTATCAAAAAACCCAAATCAGAAATATGAATCTTGCAATAACTGAAACAAAATATTAATAATCAGTTAGAAATATGAATCTTGCAGTAACCGACACACAATATTAATAATCAGTTAGAAATATGAAGCAAGCAGTAACTAACACGAAATAGCAATAATTAGTTAGAAATACAAACAAAGCAGCTGATACAAAATATCCATAATCAGTTAGAAATATATATCAAACAGTAACTGACACAAAATATCAAGAAGCCGAGAGGAAATAAAACTCTAGAAAGACGGTCAATCTTATGATGGCTTCTTTGAATTTTCTCGTTAAAATGTCATTAGGTGGTTCTGTGATACTTCCGTTAATTACACCTCTCACTAACCATTTCGTGTTAGAGTAGTGATTTGCATCCTGCAAAGAAAACATTATAAATATAATAAAACAATGAAAAGATTTTAGTGTTAAGTACATCATAGCGAACTAGCAGTGGAAAACGTAGAGGTGTTTCATGATTTTAACATATGTTTTCATGTAACAACATATTCATATATCAGATAAATTAAGAGAGAGAGAGACACACTACTATCACCTAATAATTCCTCATTATATATTCAAAATAATGTATTTAAGAATGTGTCAGTGTTTTCGTTACTAAGTTAATATTATTTGCTGGAACAAAATACACCATCAGATATTTATGTTTCGAATGTAAATTTTCTTCTTTCCTCCAATCGCTTGGTTAGTTAAGTAAAACCATATAAAAATCTTGCGATATCATCAATCTGAAGAGGTCGTACTAACGAAAATTTGTAAACTTTCAAGTGATGAAAAAGGTTTTATATTTATATATTGTGGGAAATTCATTTGTAGTGGTGCTATTAACAAAAATTTGGAAGTTAGAAGTGATGAAACCGGGGTTTCTGCTTACATATTGTAAGATAGTCATTCTGTTGTGGTACTACTAACGAAAATTTGGAAAGTTAGAAGTGATTATACCGGGGTTTCTATTTCTAAACACCATTTAAATGTTCTTTTTTTAATGAAGAGGATTGATATTTCCTACTCTTTTTTTTTTTGAAAATTTATTAGACAAAAAGCTAAGCTAAAGTTACTAAATGTTTGTTCTTTGCTAATACAAATTGTTTCCATGGTTAAAGAATGAAAAATGAAACTTATTTCAAGACTTAAAATTCGTACATAGTTGAAATAAATTTACCTTTACTTTGTCCACATTAAGTCTTAAAGGTGAAACCTTGTGTTCCATAAAAGCAATGACTAGAGCATATTCTAGTAGAGTAGTAAATACGAAGCCAATGCAAGACATCATCCAGATATTCAAAGCAATCACGTAGGAGACAGAAGGCATCTTGCTTTGATATTGCTGTGTCACGAGAGCCAGAAGTGACGTCACACTCAGAGTCACTCTTGCGGGATACGCATCAGCTGGAATCCAGAAGGTTAGGAAAGACGTGCTTACGATAAGAATGCTGGGAATGAACTTGTTGATTAGAAAGTATCCAAAACGTCTAGAAAGTCTGAAGTGTCCAGCCAAACAAGAGAAAGTTCCTGAAAGCATACAAAATCCAGCGAAGGATAAAACAACGTGAAGGATAAAGAATATAGTTCAGTAGTGGAGAAAAAACGAGTATAACAAAACTATATACATACAGAATAACGAGGAAGAGAGAGATAAAAGACGGTAGTGGTGAGAAAGTAGATTCTGAACAACAAATACATTAGTAGTGGAGAAAAGCAGTGAAAAACCAATAAAGACTGGTGGTACTAGCGGAAAAACTCCCCACAAAGAACAAAAGTAGTAGTAGGGAAAGAGAAAAATAGTGAGAAGAATAAAACTAGTGAGAGAAGGAGAAAAACAAATAAAATTACTGTGAGAAGGACAAAACGGGAATTAGAACAATAAGAAAAACAATGAGTAGTAAAAACAGTGGAAAAAATACAGTTGTATGGTTTCTATTGTTGGGCAAGTTCTTTTGGATTATTCGATATAAAGTTATGCAAATTCCAGTCCACTCACTATAAGCTCTACAGGTTTGCTTAAGTAATGTTCACTGATTGGCTTAAGTTCACAGTTGACGATAATACAGCAATCTCACTTGCAATATTCTCTTGCACGTATAATATTTTCTTTATCTCTAGCACTTCATCACAACAAAAACTCAATATGAACAAAACTGAAATAACTGTTTAATTGGCTGCTAGTGACAGACAAACTGACTAAAACATTTCGCTACATCAATAACACATAAATCACTGCAATAGACTCCCAAATCAATAATCTGTACTACAGCTATAATCGTTTCCTAATCTTTCTAAAAGGTTCTAATCACTAAGCTTTGCCCACCATGTGATATGAAAACTCCCTCTAAACAAACAATAATAAGAATGTTTGAATTTCAAAGCACAGCTTAAGAATCTAACCCATCCCTGGATTATAAAGTCCCTTGATCATACACACAGAAATCATTGGGAATCCTTTGATCACACACACAGAAATCATATTAGAAATTCTTTGATCACACACACACAGAAATCATTGGGAATCCTTTGATCATACACACAGAAATCATTGGGAATCCTTTGATCACACACACAGAAATCATATTAGAAATTCTTTGATCACACACACACATAAATTATTGGAAATCCTTTGATCACACACACAGAAATCATTGTCATTTCGTACATAAAGCTTAAACTTCCACGATTAACAATAAAGTAACTATTGACAATTAACAATATTAATATTCATAAATATACATTTATCCCAATTATGAAATGATTAATTAGATGTGTCAAAAAAGTTGCAGTTATATTATTGATTAACAAAATATATTTTTCTTTACTCATTTATTCACTAAATTGTTCTTTCACCAAATCTTTTAGGTCATTTTCTTTAACGTGGTTTATGGTGTAAAGATGGAATGACCTCTTGGCCTTTATCAGCACTTACTGTTTTATCAAGGAAGGTTATTTTTTTAGGTAGATGGATGAAGAAATACACTTATCGCCGTATCCTTGGTAATACTCTAGAAGTAGTTTCAACAGACTTTCAGTAGGTTGACTTAAGCACTCCAAAGTTAAACATTTCGTCATTCTTCTACCAATGTAACTTCAGAGAAGACCATGTTAGATTATTTTTGGTTTGAAATGCCTGTCCTATTGGAATCCACTCTAGTTTCAACAGACTTTCAGCAGGTTGAATGATGTACTTCGAAACTAACCATTTAGTCATTCTTCTACTAAAAAATCATATTGGATGATCTTTGGTTTGGAATGCCCACCTTCTTGGAATATTTCCACAGTAGAGTGACTTCCAGCTTTCTTTTTGCTGGAACTTTATGACCACTTGCTTACTTTATCCTCAGAGGCAATTTCTCATCCTTCATAACCAGCTCAGATTGAACAAGGGTGGTTGTAGAACCAGTGTCAATCAATATGTTGCAAGGCTTCCCATCAATGTACTCACAGACTTGAGAGTTGGCTTCTTTATATAATTCACTCCTTACCCTAAATCGGGCAGGTGGATTATTCTTATCTTGAAGATATCGTCTCCTTCATCCATATTAATTTATAGCAGTTTTCTTTTCCCGTAAGCCTATAGGTTCCTACTGCTTAATACTATGAGTTCTTGTAGAACTCAACCAGAGAAAGTTAATGTTTCTATAACATTGGGTTCTATAATCTTGTAATTCATGGATGATGTCTTTAGTTGTTTATCTCCAACTTTATTTTATTTAATATCTATTTTCAAATGATCTTCTACTTTAATTTAGTCCAATTTGCATGTCCTCATTAACTATGGCACCTATACATTGATCATATGATAACAAATCTATCATTTCATATGGAGAATATGGATAAGATAATTGTGCAAATATTTCCACACCTTCAGCACTTACAGCTTCCAATGCTCCTTAACTTAACTTTAAAATCGTCTTTCTGGTGTGACACTCTAAATATGTTGTGGCTGTCAGTTGGTAGGTTGTTTCATGTAATTACAGTGCATCCTTTCAAATGTGCAGTAAGATGAAAAGCTCGCTGTTTCATAAATTTTCGAAATAATTTTGAACTGCACCTTGTATGCTTTCCTTGATTCTTTTCTGCCATAATTTGTTGGTTTTGGATTGGGTGATGCTGTTGAACTGGCTTGCATACTTCATATTGAGGTAGTACTGTAACTGGAGTAATCCACGAAATTGGAATAACAGCAGTAGTGACATTAGTACACTAGATGGGTTCTCCCATTTCATGTTGCATAGTTAATGGTGTTTGAGATTAAAAGCTTTGAGCAGATTCAAATACAAGTATGACTGGTTTGATCATCGGATCTGTCAGTTCAGTTTACATAGGCTTTATCTTAGTAGTAATATTCTTTTGCCCATCACTGATATTTTAATACTTTCCATTACACAGATTTCTCTTAGAGTAAATGGGCAGGGCCCACTAAACAGGAGGTCAAAAACAAACACTGTGCCACAGAGTATGGGTGTTTCTCTTTGAACTCCGGCTTTATTCATCACAAAGAAAGGGACAATACTGTTACGTATCTGCTTGTTTGATAATTTCCGGTATAAATTCTTTCCGAGGAACTTCAGCGATACAAGTCCCTTCTTGATTAAGCCAGTTTATTATTTCTCGACACAAACTTTTAGTACACAATAATTCCACTGTCAATACGTTTCTCGTCACTTTAAACTTAACTACTTTTATAATATACGCTATAAATCACAGCGATTCACAATCTCGATAACTTTGCTCCCTACGAATACAAACACACACTTTATATTACCGTCACCACTGTTCGCTTCTTTAATTATCTATATATCGCTGGCTTCTCTGCCAGGCTTATATACCAACGAAGGTGGCGTCTCGAATGCACTCGGGCCTCCCCGATCATTCATGATCATTCGAGCAACCTCACGCACGCTACCAGAGACAAACGCGCCAGCAGCGTCACGTGACTTCCGCTGTCGTACCAATACATTCAAAGAACAATACAAATCAAAAGCAAGTTTTTGCTATACAAACATGGAATAGGCCAGAGAAATAGTGTGAAATAATCTTTAATAGCTTTCTCTCAGCAGTTCAGTATGAGTCCCTACTCCCTGTGTGAAAAGGACGGAAAAGCTAAAACTTGAAGTTGAAATAAAATCCTCAAAGTTAAGAAAAGAAAATCTAAAACTAATTATAGCTAACTCTCCTCTATCTGTCTAAATAATAAAAGAGAGCCTGGCTTTTTATAATAAAAAAAACAAAACAACAAAGCCGGGCTGTTCATGGCCCACATATCACTCACGTGACTCTAGTACACTCTCACTCTTGCAAAGGAGTAAAGAAGCCCAGGGTGGCCAGTACCCACTTTGTTGGTAGAAAATACAGCTGTCTATCACGAATGAAGTGATATCCATGTTTTCCACAAGAAAACACGTTTAATGACCAATGAGAGTGAATCTGGCCCTAATTGTAGTAAGGAAACATGGAGTTGCTTACTTGATGATGTTCTATGTTCAAACTCAATTTAAAGAAATATATAAATTAAAAACATTTGCATGTTACTTAATGGGGTATCAAACATATAATACCGTGCTGTATCATATTTTCTCTTTATTTTCAGGTCGACTCGGCCATCCGCGAAACAACAAAGAAAATCAATCAAGCTTTAATCGTGTTTCAAAAAAGATCATCCTCACCCCAGTGAAACACTTGCCTAATAATACAACCCTGTTAAATGGCAAAAACAATCTTACAATATAATAAAAAAAAAAATTTATAGTGATGAAAGAAAGAAAAGGCCTTATTACTTTTTGCATACTTTAAACAAATATAAGAGTAAAATACACGGAAAAAGATCCCTTAACATATATATATACATGCATGAAGCACGAAAAATAAGTCATTTAAACATATAAAATATAACTTTACTTGAAATATGCAAATTGCAATCATACAAAATAGCTCTTTAACACAAAATCCTAATATAACTGTAAATAAACCCTTTGCTACCTGAAAACACAGGAAAAATAAGAAACAAAAGAACATTTCTTGTACATATTGAAAATCTAAAATACACAGAAAACAGAACCCTTGTCATCAGCATAGAACACAAGTAAAAACTTTAAATTAAACAAAACACACTTAACCAAAGTTATTGACCCGTGTACATATGGAAAAATTTACATATGAACATCACATGAATACTCAAATATTCTTCATAAAAATACATGTGTATAAAACTAATTACATAACAATTAATTAAATAAATAAGTCGTTACAATATACGTACATATACAAATTTAGTAATAATGTTTGAGTGAATTACCCATAGGAGCGCTGACAATGAATTTTCCAACTTAGCCATGTTGGTCTGGCAAATAATCTCTCTGGCTCTTACAAGAGTCTTACGAATTCTCACTCTCTTACTGAAGTTGGCACACATCTTCCTCCAGCTGCGTCGGTGACTTTTCATGTTTTAGCAGATGTTCTTCCTTGCAATTATATGATGGCCAGGCCTCTGCCTACCTGGCTGCCTGCTCTTGCCACTTTGAAACCACAAACTACTTCAGCATGAGTCATTCTTTACTTTCAGTTGGAGGCCTGTGTGAGAGCTCTAACTTTTCAATCCAAACAAAATACAAAAAAACTTTAAAATTAAAAGAAACAGATCCAGCTAATGAGGTTGATATCCATATAAAGATGGATGATGTTGATACTTTCACTGTCCTCACCGTTGGTGTAGTCATTAAAATGGCTTCTGAAGTGGTGACAGGTAATTGACCATCAGATCTATTGATGGTTAATTACATAGATTGAAACTGTGAAAAGGTCCTGCTGGAAAGATGAAGGTAATGGCCCTAACAAAGATGCACATGCATTGCGTGACAGTGATTCTTCTTGATTAAACACTTTTCAATGAGGCACTTATAGGTTTTTGCTCCGAGGCTTCGCCTTCATCTTAATTGATTTATACCTGGAGTTGCTTGGCTGATTGCTAATATATTCATTCTCGTTTGCCAAGATAGATTCTGAAGTGGTGGCATGACCTGCTGAACTGTGATGGCTAGTGATTTTGGGGGTTTCAGAGTCCTGAGGGCTATCCTGTCGGCAGTCTCAAACAGTCTTTATTTCTGATGCATTGTTATTGCCAAGCAATGCATCTTCACCCATAGAGTCTGCTGTGTGGAAGATAAGGTTAGCTCCTGGAATGGTTGGCAAGGTGTGATACTCAGGAACATTATAAAACTCTTTAAATAGAACATTTTCAATATAATTACCTTTCACTCTTGTATAGTTCAGTGGAATTTGAAGTTCAATGAAGACAATAACTTCTCACAACTGACTGGTTGAAAATAAAAATAGCCAGAATGTTTAACAATTTTATTTTAAATATTAAAAGGCAAGATTGAAAAGGTAGAGTCTAACAAACTCCGGATGGTCGGGAAAATTCGATCCAAAGAGTGGGTTAAAGCTACAATGGTCTGGTTATAGAAATACTCTGCCCTAAAATACATCTTAAAAGCTGAGAACCAAAAAAAAGAACAAATTGTTGGTCAAAGGTACTATGTCTACAGGCTTATGTATACTTACATGTATCCTATCTGTAGAATATGATCCTAACTACCTGTGGAAAGATCAGTTGATACAGACATCCTTCAGTCTCATGCTTGATATAAATTATAGTCGCACCCTTCGAGGCCAGGATTATCATGGATATCGTGGAATACCATTATGTTACCCCTTTACTCTCTGGTTGTTATATAAAACAGAGTCTAGGTCTGGTAGGAAAGAAATAGGAGAGGAGCGAGACTGCAGATATATATACCCACACTAGTGGCCAAAATAGATTGAACACCATATTGCCACTAACCTAATTTTTCCAACCATAGATATTCATTATCACCAAATATCTCCTGCTTGGCTTTTCTCATATAAAGGTTTAGTAGAAAAAAAAGCAACTACAAAACTAAACCATATGGGTGTCACTTCTTGCACCTGGCCCTACACACATAGTCTGCACTTTTATGCATAATGACTGAAACTTTTAGTGAAATAATATTAAGCAAATGTTCAGAAAACTCTTCTCTTTGAAATATTTCCATCTGAATGACTGAAGATATTTAAACATAGTCAACTAAAACAATGAGTGCAACAAAATTGTGTTTGTTGTGTTACATGTTACTGTTTGTAAATTTTACCAAATCTCTCACATTTCAATTCAAACTACCTGAAATGTTTCTGGCCAACATTCGCAAAACAATAGGTGAAATCTTGTTTTCATGCAAAAGCAGCATGAGCCTAACCATTAATCTTATCTCTTTCAATAAAATTCATTACCTGCTGAATATTTTAATGTCAAAAACTGAATAATTCTAGTACTTGTATTAATGAAAACTACAGGTCTGCTGTACCATCGTAACTCCGGGTATTAAAATTCACAAAATATTCTAGTGTTCTCATTCAAATGTTATTCTCTTTAATCAACTTATTTTGTGTTACAAAACACTCACCAAATGACTTTGTGTAACTCTTCATATATGTGTGCAACCCCTCACTCACACATACACAAATACACACGTATGTATATATATATACATGTATATCGCTATATACATATGTCTCAAACTTTTATATCTCATCACATACACTAATTGCTGTCAGCAGACCACCTCAGATTGTATGCAATTATCATTGTAATTGAATTAGACAATATTTGTTGATAGTCATGATACTGCATATTGTGAGTGGGGAAATTCAACAGTATTTTATAGACATCACTAAATAATTAATCACCAGCAATATTTAGCTACTCTTGGGCATTTCATCTACTATTATCATCACAAGACTAAATAATGGTCATGTTAGTATACTCTCAAAATAACCTTTGCCAAATACAATAGCTCACAGTAAATGTGCTTTTAATATACGAAATAGTAGCCAACCATGAACCATTAGGATACTGTATACATGAGTTGATCAACTCACACACCAAATCTACTTTCTTCAATGGCAAAGAATTCTGCTTCTTCACTGCACAAGGAGAAGTTATTTACATTCAAGTGTACAGTTCAGAGTCCCTCGAGCACCCTGTGATCTATTCTAGAGAACTGGTACCACTCAACCAGTGGTACTGATTCTTGCAAAATTTTGTACTATCGTTTGGCTGTCAGAAATCACTCAATAACTCAGAATGCAAGGATCACAAAGCTCTTTCAATCATTGATTTCTCGACCAATTGAATGTTCTATCTTGTGGTATCAAAGTGGTATTCACAAAATGTAGTCAATGTATTTTGTCAGGAATTACCACCTGATAGCTCAAAAGGCAAAGAATGACACTTCATTCATGTAATCGCTTTGCCAACCAATTAGCAATTATAGCTTGCAGTTTCACTCAATGTAATGATCAGAAGGCCTGCAGCAGCATCTCAGCTAGCCAATGCAGCTGTGGTATTGCTCCTCTTTATTCAAACCTGTCTAAGAAAGTGGTCCAGACCTTCCTTGGCCACACCTTTAAACATCAGAGGAGAGAACTGCCACACCTCAAAAACAGTTACCCATGATTTTGGTATAAGTCTCTTATTAGCAGGTTCGTAGTCCACAATGGCCTAAAGATTTCTGTATTTATAGGTGCAGAGAAGAAGGCTGGTGTCAGGAGCCCTATACTCAGATGAGTGTTAGCTCCTGACCCCAGAGTTACGTACTATAGTGGTAGGTCTCCTATTGACCCTGCATGATCCCAGATTACTCTGCAGTCTCTGGTTGCCTTGGCAGTGTGCCTACCATCGCAGTGAGGCTCTCTACTGCCACAAAGATGATCACCCTGACACATAAGTGCCCATTGTCTCACCTGTTCGCGAAACAGCTCCTGTTGGTGAATATAGTCCATCAACAGCACCTTACGATTCTTTCTTGACTTGACAATATGCCTCCAATCATGAAGAGGCTCTCTGCTGTTCCACAGAGGACTTTCTTCACCCGTGAGTGCCTGCTGCAAAACAGCTCCTTCCCTCTCCACTAGCAGTGCTTTGTGTCCCTTTGTTATAATTGCGAGGGATACAACCAAAAATGAGGCTCTACTGTTTTGGCTGGAAAATGCCTAGTGGTCTTTCAGAGAACACCCCACTTGGTATTGAATTCACCTGGCCATGCATCAGCACGACATTCTTCAGTTCCTCATATGTTAAGGCTCAACCTCAGAGACAGAACTATTCTTGGTACCTCAAATAAGTTCACTTATTCTTCCCAGGTCAGTAACAGCAGGATGATAGCCATCAGGGACCTTTCCAGCATCTTCAAAACTCCATTATAATATGATAATCCCCCAAACCTGACCACACCTCGTCATGACTGACTCTTCCTCCAAATTATTTATCCTTCTGCTTTTGAAAAATCCACCGATTCGAAGTCTTGACACACTCACTAGAAAATGGAAGAGTACACACATTCATTCAGGTACAAGAAACCTCTGCAATGATAGTATTTATGGTAATGGCACGAAATATTTTTTCTCCCTACCTACATTGTGGTATTTTAAATTACATGGACATGTTACATAGTATGGGTAAGTTTGAAGTTCAACTTTAATCGTCAGAAACAAAAAACAATATACGAACAGCACAAGTCAAGAATATTTACTTAAAACACAATCAAAGTACAACACAAAAGAAGGGCAAGTGTCATTTCTATAACACTTCAGTCCTTCATTAATTACTTCATGTACTCTCTTATATTTTTTTATAATCTTTCCATCCTTTACTGGTGTCCCTAAATACTTCCCTTTTACTTCACTGATGTCATTTTGTCTCTTTCCTATAGTTTCCTGTTATTTTCCCTTGATTAAATTGATTTTTTCGTATGACTTGTTCTCGTGATTCGGCTTTTAAATCTTTTTCATTTTCTTCTAATTGCCCACAGTGGCTCAGCAGTAAGTTTGCAGGCATAACAAACACCTGTTTTTTATATCAGTGATGAGCAGATCACAGATAATCATTGTGTATCTTTGTGCTTAACAATAATCAGTCCAATCCAATTCTTGTAATTTTCTGTCCTTTTATTTTTGGTCTAATTTTAATAACCTGTCTCTTTCTTCCATTGTTTCATTAATTCCAGAAATCTCTGATCCTGCTTCTTTCTTATTTTTATTTATTTCCACCAAATAATCTCACTCCTGACACAAATGTATTGTTGGTCGATTCTTTTGAATTATTTGATAAGAATAAGAATTTAAAATTCACATATAAATAACAGAAGTGTATTTCTCTGACTTTAAGTTCTACAACTTAACTAAACTAACGCTCACTAATACGCCTATATAGCAATTTTAATTACTTTCTAGCTTCTTTAGGCTTTAAGCTTGGCATGGCCTGGTGCTTAGGGCGCTCAACTAGTAATATGCGTGTCACGGGTTCAAATCATGTCACTGAACATATTCACCCTTTCAGCTGTGACAGTCAATTCCGTTATTCATTGGTAAAAGAAGTACCCCAACATTTGGCGATGGGTAGTTTTGACTAGCTGCCTTATCTTTATTCAACCAGGACAGCTAGCACAGATAGCCCTCGTGTAGCTTTGCATGGAACTGGTGCTTCGTTGCATACAAAAAACTGAAATAGCTAAACGGTTGATAGCAACAAATTAATTAAACTCGGTGACTCAATAATAAATCAATCATTGCAACAGGCTCAGAAGTCAATAATCTTAATGTAACTTCTTCATATACATCTCAAATAGTTTTCTAAACTTTTCATTAAGCCACGTCTATCACGTAATGTAAAAACTCCTTATAAACAAACAATGATACAGGTATCTAAATTAAATGGTGGTTAGGGTGGTGTTGACTAGCTCCCTTCCCTCTAATCTATCACTGTTAAATTAAGGACGGTTAACGCAGATAGCCCTCGTGTAGCTTTGTGCGAAATTCAAAACAAACAAACCAAATCAAAATGAAAACATTTTCAGTAATCTCAAAGAGCCTCATCAAAACAGCTGACAGAAGTATACCAAAAGTATCAATAAACAATACTCAAACCAAATGGCAATCAAACACTGGTATAATCAACAAAATAAAAGAACGAAGGAGATTAAGACGAGAATATAAGACAACCGGTGACCCACAAACATAAAGGCAAATAAATATGCTCAGAAACAAAATTAGAAACGACATTAAGCTACTAAAATCACAAAAATTGGACACCTTCTGACACAAATAAACTAAGCACACTCAACACAATAACTTAACAACAGAAGCGGAACACGACTACACAACAAAACTTATCAGACCCATCAACGTAGTAGAAGTACAAGAAAACATAAAACTTTTAAAAAACAGTGCACCAGGACAGGACAAAATTCAAAACACATTACTCAAGAAAGGCCCTCTGAGATTATTAGAACATCTCCCATCTTTATACAACTTATCTCTAAAAACAGGATACATACCAACAGGCCGATGTTTTTATGTTCCAGAAGGAAGGTAAACAGTAAATAACCTTGAACATTACAGGCCCATAAGTCTAACAAGCAATCTAGAACAATTACTTGAAGAACTCATAAATAGTAGACTCATAAATTACCTTGAAACTAAATCAATACTCCCAGAAATACAAAATGGCTTCCGAAAAGCAAGTCAAACAACAGATCATCTCATAAAATTAACGGAAGAAATAATACAGTCTCATGCTTCCTAGATGTTGGAAAAACATTAGGTAAGGTATGAAATCAGGTATAATCTCTCCAAACTGCGACTCCCCGTAGAAATTATTCATTGAGTTTCTAACTTCCTGGAAGCTAGGTGCATGAGAGTAAATGTTGAAGGCGCCTACTCCGAGTGCTGCACTCCGGAGGAGGGTGTCTCCCAAGGAGGAGTACTTAGCTCTACCCTATTTATCATGTATGTCAGTGACATGCCTCCCAAAGACCCAAACCACACTTTTTGCTCACAGTTCGCAGATGGTGTTGCAATCTGGAAGAGTGCCCCAAATCCAACAACAACATACAATATATAACCACTATTGAACGAAATAGAATTGTACTGTAATAAGTGGAGAATTAAAATTAATGCGCACAAAACACAACTCATATTATTTACAAAATCATACAAAACAAGCGAATTGAGATTACAGTTATATCTAGACTGTACTCTCTTACAGGTAGCAACATCAACAACATTCTTAGGATTACATTTGACTCAAAATTAAACTGGATACCACATATTAATATCATCTAGAGTCCCACGATATCAACAAACTCGGTATTTCTACACAACTATTCAAACATGCCAGCTCTATCAGACAGACTCTTGGATAACTCGCTTCAATATTATAAGAAAAATATTAATAAAAATGAACTGATGAGCAAGCTCTAATTACCTCTCCCCTCTAAACATCATAAATAAGAATCTTACAGGCCAAACAGTGCTAGGCTAACTAAATCCTAGAGACAACCGTAACTTTATTTTAAAAGGGTTTTGTATGTACAAATAGGATTATGTGTGTGTGTGTATATATATGACTGCTAAGTGGAACCGTATTGTGAACGCTGACTAATAGTGCGATCATACATAAGTGAAGCCAGTAAAAGTAAACAAGTTAATATTACCCCATGAATTGGACGTGGTACGAAGAGGATATGTTAATTAAACTGCAGACAATGGACAAAATGTAACATATTGTGAATAATACAACAACAAAGTAACAAGGGTTATTATCTAGGACTCAGTAAAAGTGCTAACAAAATAACAATTTGTGAGAGGGAGAAAGAGGTCTACGACGAACCTGACCCTTCCTGGTCCAAAACATGAAAACACATTACAACTTAATTCAATTTAACTCATAATTCATCTAAGAATATATATATTGCGTTACACTGAACAAATTCAAGACAAACAAATTAAACAAAACAAATCCTAAGTTTAAAAACAATAATAGTTAGAAAAAAATAGTAACAGTGGAGAAAAAAACCAATAAGAACAACAAAAAATAGTAATAGCAGAAGAAAAACAATTAATAGAGAAGAACAAAGAGTTGTAATAGCTCGGAACAAAAACAATCTAGATTAGAGGTAGTTGACAAAAAACAGTGAGAAAACAAAGATATCGGAAGAGAACAGCGAGAAGATTGGTTTGAATTTCGCACAAAGTTACACGAGGGCTATCTGCACTAGTCGTCCCTAATTTAACAGTGAAACACCAGAGGGAAGGCAGCTAGTGATTACCACCCACCCTCAACTCTTGGGCTACTCTTTTACCAACGAATACTGTCACATTATAACGCCCCCACAGCTGAAAGGGTGAGCATATTTGGTGGGACGGGGATTCGAATCCGCGACCCTCAGATTGCGAGTCAAGCGTCCTAACCACTTGGCCATGCCGGGCCCAGTGAAAAGAACAAATAGTAATAATAGTAATATAATAGTAAATCAAATATCTTTCTTACCTATGCTGTATTTCTTGGTACAGTTGGTGAATTTATGGCCCTTGAAGTCGAACTGCGGATGCAGCAAGTTGTTAGTTATTTGAAACTCTTTCCACAACAGAATCACACTGTCAGTTGTATACTGGACTGTTTCACGAATAAAAATACAAAAACATCAACAAATACATGTATTTTTATATCTATACCAGTGTGGTAAAGGCTTATATTTTTGGCCGATTTATTTTCTTATTCGGTGAACAGAGTGAAAAGTCCAGTCCGGGTAACAATAATTCCAGAACTCTCTCTAACAGACGAACTGGTTAAATCATACAGTGGTTACTCTTTAACTGACTCAAGAATCCGTTAACACTCTAGCCTAACTTGCTTTTCACATATGATTCAAATTGTTTCTAAACTCTAGAGAAAATTCCAGTCATTAAAGCCACGTTCATCACGCTACGTTAAACTTCCCTTCAGGTAAACAACAATACAAATTTCTAGGAACGTCTAGATTAAAACTATATGTGTAATTCCATCTTTGAAAAACTGTATGTTAAACATTACATCGGTCGAGTACTTACGGCTCATGACTTCGATACCACATTCTTGCACATCGTGAGGGTAAGATCCCAAGTTCATCTCGCAGCTCAAACTGAGAGACATTCTGGAAAATGAAAACAAGCCTGAAGAACGATGCGTGTTTTTTCATTATTTATAGAAGAGATTTTATTATAATTGTGGCTTAACAAATTGGTGTTATATTACTTTAAACTGGGTTTAAAATTGTATTTTAGAGTAATTTTATTTATCCTTTTTTTTGCTTTGAGTACAAATGTTTAATATCTTCATTGTTTTAGGGAAGGCTTAATATTTTTATTGTTTTAAGGAAGGTTTCATATCTTTATTGTTTCAGGGAAGGTTTAATATATTTATTGTTTCAGGGAATGTTTCATATCTTCATTGTTTTGGGGAAGGTTTCACATCTTCATTGTTTTAGGGAAAGTTTCACATCTTCATTGTTTTAGGGAGGGTTTCATATATTTTTTTATTTCAGGGAAGGTTTCATATCTTCATTGTTTCAGAGAAGGTTTCATATTATTTTTATTTCAGGGAAGGTTTAATATATTTATTGTTTCAGGGAAGGTTTGATATCTTCATTGTTTTAGGGAAGGTTTTACATCTTCATTGTTTTAGGGAAGGTTTAATATATTTATTGATTCAGGGAAGGTTTGATATCTTCATTGTTTTAGGGAAGGTTTGATATCTTTATTGTTTCAGGGAAGGTTGAATATCCCTATTGTCTCAGGGAAAGTTTCATATCTTCATTGTTTTACGGAAGGTTTAATATCTTTATTGTTTCAGGGAAGGTTTCATATCTTCGTTGTTTTAGATAAGGTTTTACGTCTTCATTGTTTTAGGGAAGGTTTAATATCTTTATTGTTTCAGGGAAGGTTTGATATCTTCATTGTTTTAGGGAAGGTTTGATATCTTTATTGTTTCAGGGAAGGTTAAATATCCCTACTGTTTCAGGGAAAGTTTCATATCTTCATTGTATTAGGGAAGGTTTAATATCTTTATTGTTTTAGGAAAGGTTTCCATCTTCATTGTTTTAGAGAAGGTTTTATATATTTTTTATTTCAGGGAAGGTTTAATATCTTTATTGTTTCAGGGAAGGTTTGATATCTTCATTGTTTTAGATAAGGTTTTACATCTTCATTGTTTTAGGGAAGGTTTAATATTTTTATTGTTTCAGGGAAGGTTTGATATCTTCATTTTTTTAGGGAAGGTTTGATATCTTTATTGTTTCAGGGTAGGTTGAATATCCCTACTGTTTCAGGGAAAGTTTCATATCTTCATTGTTTTAGGGAAGGTTTAATATCTTCATTGTTTCAGGAAAGGTTTAATATCTTTATTATGTCAGGAAAGGTTTGATATCTTCATTATTTTAGGAAAGGTTTGATATCTTCATTATTTTAAGAGTGTTGTATTATCTTCATTGTTTTTGAATTGTCTTAATGAAAACTAGTGGATAAGAGCAAACAAATTGAACTTAGACGACATTATGGATAAAATATCCAAAATCATATGTCATTATAGCGATAAAAGCGACACATAAAATAAATTACTCAACAATCGTGGATCAGTATAGAGATTAATAGATACATAAAATAAATTATACAACAACTGTATGTCAGTTCAAAGGTTAAGATGTCACGTGAAAGACATTAACCAACAATAGTTTGTGTGTGTGTCAGTACAAAGATTAAGATGACATATAAAAGAAGTTACTCAACAATCTTGGGTCAGTAAAGAGATTAATAGACAAATAAAATAAATTATACAACAACTTTATGTCAGTTCAAAGGTTAAGATGACATGTGAAAAAAAGTACTTAACAAACACTTATCAACACAGAGATTAATAAAAATGCATTTTGCGTTCTTCTTAAATACAGCAGGCTATATTTTCTAAACAAAGATATTAACTTGCCGTTGCTCGTCAACATCTTTACGTCGTTCCCAAAGCCAGTTTTTTTATCAAAATTATTTAGGAAAGTATAAATACAAACTTTGCGAATGAAGTGCTTTTGTCACAATAAAAAGGAAAAGCTGTGCCACACTAATGAGCTTACAGCAGAGAGGAAGTTTTGTGTCACAACAAATAACTTACTTGGTCATAGAAATTAACTTACAATAAGCAGGAATTGTTTGTGTCATATTAAAATCTTACAGCAGACCATTTTGTAGTACTCAAACTGGGCACTTTGCTGAGATTTAAAATATCCATGTATCATCTTACATGTGAGCAATATGCTGTATCATATGACTTCTGGTGACAAATTAGCCAAATAAGAACAGTCCCATATTATTACTTATGACTCACCTCGCAGCAAAGAAAATTTCGCTATTGTTATAAAGTACCATGTAAGAATAAGGATTAATAATAGTGTGAACGTTTCCTTCTATGGAGTTCTTGAAATATGTGTCTGGCGTCCAGAGGTCGCTTCGCCATCTGTTGTCAAGAATAACTTTGTTGTCAGGGTAGTTGTTGGTAGCGGTGGAGTTCAGTCGATGATCCTTCCAAAACTGATGATAAAATATGTCTGCTTGGTAGACCTGTAAAATTTCTCGTGTCATGAGCTGCTTTAATGCAAGTATTTTCAAACACCCAGTCTGCGAATTAGAGAAACATATTTGGTGGGTAATTTTTCTGTTATTAACTTTGAATAGAGATTTGGACTGCTTGGGATATCTGGAATATGAAATTCCACCAGCATGGCCCAATTTGCACTGGTTTCCTGACTATGAGGGAATAAAGCCGTCATCCAGAATCTTACACACAATACAGTAGTGGCTTCACATGTTGCACAACACAAGATCTGGCTCTTCAGCTCTATAAAACCGTTTGCCTCGTAATTTCAACGAGGTATGCCACATAGATGACCGAGAAAGGCTCAATACAGCTTACTTGCTGATGTAAGAAGACTAAGTGCGATACGTGCCGGAAGTGAACACTTCTACTGTTTTGTGAACGAGGATCACACTTCGGTATCTTTTGGAAGTAGCATGTGAGTTTTTAAGGATAACAGATCAAGCCCTTTGTCGGAGTATATTCACTTTTGTTCTTACTGAATAACCAAAAATGTGACATCCCTCTGTAGCCCATCCGATCCCCCAAATCCGGTCTCATCCACTCGTAGACTGGGTGCTAATCAATTATTTACATGTGATTATTGTTCTTGTAAGTATTAACAAAATTAAGCACCGATGCACATTAAATATAACTAAAAATTTCGAAGAACAAAGATGTAAGATGTACTAGTGAAGGCAGAGTCAACATTAAAGAACAAAACAATGACTATAACGATGTATATTTTACTCACAAAACTAGAGAAAGTAAGAGTAAAATAAATGTACTTAATTTTCAACTCCAAATCATAAAATCACATCTATAAAGTAAATTTAATATTAAAAACTAACATAAACAGCACCATAACCGAGAATGTTATCAGCAGGAAGCAATGGTAGGAAAACACGAAACAAATAAGGAATAATGTAACATGTTGAGAAAAAAAGATTATATTTTCCAGAGAAAAAAAAGTTTTTTAAAACAGAAATCTACTCTTTCTTAATTCTTTCTCTAAAAAGCACTACACTTTATGAAACTAGATATTTTTGCACTCTACCAAAAACTATTCTTTCTTCGTTCTTCCTCTAAAGAGTACTACACTTTATGAAACTATATATTTCTAGAGTTGCTACTACAAACTCTGGATAAATAGACATTACTGCACTCTACCTTTAAAGAGTTGTTACTACAGACTTTAGAAAAATTAACATTACTACGCTCTATCTTTAAAGAGTTGCTACTACAAACACTAGAGAAATAAACATAACTGCACTCTACCTGTAAATACTTGCTACTATAAATTCTCAAGAAATAGGCATTACTACACTCTACCTTTAAAGAGTTGCTACTACAAACTCTAGAGAAGTAGACATTACAACACTCTATCAAAATATATTCTTTCTTCGTCCGTCTTTAAAGAGTAATTACTACATTTCTAGAAACTAGACGTTACTGCAGTCTACAAAAACCTGCTTTTACTTCAATCTCCCTTTAAAAATTTGTTACCTCAGTCTCTTAGAGCCAGAAGTTTTTACACTCTCCCGATATAGAATTGTAACTGCAGTTACTAACACTAGATTTGCTTTCCAACATTGACGTACTAAACACACATTAATTAAAAGTTAGCTAAAGATTAATACAGACCAGCTTTGTTACTGTACATTAAATCGGTTCCATTTATTTAAATATTACACTGCATATCACACAAAACTATAAGGTTATAAAACATTATTACTGACAATATGCTTGGTTTAAAGATGTAATAACTTTTGTTTCCTGGACGTTGCTAGTGCTCTAATTCTGCTGGAGATTTTAGTATCGTGTTATCATTAGTTGATACTAACTCAATCAAGTTATGATGGATAACAAGAAAAGGGAATTCACAGAGGAAAATACATTTATGTGTGGTACAGGTGAGATATGATATATATCACATTCTGCTGATGAACCTTCGGATTAAAAACAGCAGAGCTCTTCAGCGGTAAGTCTGAAGGCTCATAAAGCTAAAAACCGGGTTTCGATACCTGTGGTCGGCACAGAACGTACAGTTCATTATTTAGCTTTTCGCTTAGCAAACAAACAAACAAAAAATTAATTGACGCAGACAAAATGGAATAATTAATTTAATATATACAGAATGAAAACGATAAAACTCTGTTAAATATTTGCTTGTTTGTTAATTTCCGGTGGAAATTATTTTCGAAGAACTTCAGTGATACATGTCCTTTTTTGATTAAACCAGTTTATTCTTTCTCGATACAAACATTTAGTACACGGTAGTTCCACAATCAGTACGTTTCTCGTCACTTTCAACTTAACAACTTTTATAATACACGCTATAAATCACAGCGATTCACAATCTCGATAACTTTGCCCTCGACGAGTACAAAACACACACTTTATATATTACCCGAAAAACCGTAACTACTGTTCGCTTAACTATCATACATTCATCATCGTTACGCTGTCTTTTCTCGCCACTTATATACTAACAAAGAGGCGTCTCGATCACACTCAAGCTTCCCCGATAATTCGAGAAACTCGGTCACGCATGCGCTAGCAGCGTCACGTGACTTCCGCTGTCGTAACAACTCTAAATACTGGCGTTAATTACTAGCTTTGCAATATAAATCCTTTTCAACCTTATAATTTAAGCCAAACCTAAATTGTGAATTTCTATTAGTTTTAATCTTGTTTCATTTTCCAAAATATTTGTACATCAAAAGACCTGTTCTATAATATTGTTACGTCTCTGTTCGTTTGTTAATTACCCGTAAAAATTCTTTCCGAAGAACTTCAGTGATACAAGTCCTTTCTTAATTAAAACTAATTTATTCTTTCTCAATACAACTTTGCAATACACTTAATTTCCACAGTCACTTTAACCTAAACAAATGCTATAATTCACAATGATTTACACACTTTACTTA
>NW_013667304.1:13481-14511 GCF_000517525.1 Limulus polyphemus | reverse complement strand
CTTTGCCAATTCCTGTCCCAGTGTCCAGTTGTAAGTTTCTATCATCCCATCAGACTGTGGGTGGAGTGGCGTTATTCTGGTCTTTCGTATGCCAAACAACTTGCAGAATTCATGAAACACAGCTGATTCAAAGTTACGGACCAGGTAAGCCTGCTCAAGAATCCCCGATGATGCATTAGCATCTAGGGTGCCCCAACGATCATAAGTAGTATAACCCTTCTCACAAATTAAACAAATTGTTTTATTACATGGAAGGTCCCTCAATCAGATTTATTTACTTTATTTACCTGATTTAAGATAGTACATAAATATTGGAATTGATTTCTGGATGATATGAATCGTTTATTTTTTAGTTTAGCTTTTAAGTTGTATCCCAGAGTTTTCCAATTCTTCTTCGAATCCTTAATATTCATTTTAACTTAAGTACGATAGTTAATTAGGAAAGGAGTAGTTTGTTGTATGCTTTTTATATTCCCCGATGGGAAAACGATATATTTACGGACTTACGAAGTGAACACAGCAGATAGCCCAATGTGGCTTTACTATAAAACAAACGAACGAATGGTGTCTTTCATATTATCGCTTTCACTATTGTTTGCTTCATTTCTAAGGTGTGCTAAGATAAAACGTTTATCTAATATATGATATTGTTACGACTGCGGAAATCATGTGACGCTGGTAACACGTAATGAGTATCTAGAAGGTTCCTGAAGAGGCTAGTGCATTCTAGACGCCCTCTATTCTTGTATATAAGCGCGCCAGATAAAACGAGACAATTAATCGGAACTGGAATAGCAGACAGAGAGATTGAAGATATTGTTACGACAGCGGAAGTCACGTGACGCTAGTAACACGTGATGAGTTTCTAGAAGGATCGGAGAACCTCACGAATAATCCAGTATTTGCTAGACGCCCTATATTCCTGTATATAAGCGCGCCAGATAAAGCAAGACAATTAATCGGAATTTAATTGCAAACAGGCAGAGATAGAGACGGACAATTGAGTCAAGTGAGCAGTAGTGACCGTAAG
>NW_013667304.1:11298-13111 GCF_000517525.1 Limulus polyphemus | reverse complement strand
GGCAGCAATACAAGAACAGCAAAAAAAACAAGAAGAACAAGAAAATAAACAAGAAGAGAGATTACAGCAGTGGTTGGAGGAGAAAGAAAAGAAACAAGAAGAAAGATTACAGAAGTGGCAAGAAAACATGCAACAGTGGCAGCTCGAACAGAAAAATAAACAAGAGAGATTACAGCAGTTGTTGGAGGAAAAAGAAAAGAAACAACAAGAATGCGAAAATAAACAAGAAGAGAAACTACAGCAGTGGCAACTGGAACAAGAAAGGAAACAAGAAGTACAAATGGAAAAGCTTAGTAAATTTCAAACTGAATTAAATACCTTAAAGGATGATTTACTGTCTTTTACACAAGGAGGATATATCAGCCATGGACCTAATCAGCCTCAGACAATGGAAAGCCCCTTCAAGACCCCGCAGCTAAACCCTAATGTAGACATCTTCAGTCCTGTCAGAAGTCACATTCCAGACATGAGTGTCAGCAATAGGGGTGGTCTAGTACGAAGGAAGCCTCAGGAATTCGATGGGAAGGGACCGTGGGAAGCATATAGAGCACAATTGGAGCTCCTGGCAGAAATTAATGAATGGATAGAGGAGCAGAAGGCAGTGTACCTGGTAACAAGTCTGAAGGGACAACCACTAGAAATACTTGAATAGTTGTCAACAGACGATAAGCACAACTATAGAGCACTGGTAGCTGCTCTAGAACTTAGGTATGGAACCCAAAATCAGTCTGAAGTCTACAGGGCTAGGTTTAGGACTAGAGTCCGTGCTAAATGGGAGAGCCTGCAAGAGCTGGCACAGGATTTGGAAAGTATGGCACACAAGACCTACCCAACTGCACCACCCGATGTCCTCAAGCTGTTGCTGAGGGATCAGTTCGTAGACGCCTTGGACAGTCCACAATGGAAGAAACAAGTAAAGCAAGCACACCCCTCTACTATGCAGGATGCAATAACTAGAGCTCTTGAATTCGAATCCTACGTCAAGCCCAGTACAGAGGTACCAAGGTTGGTACAGTCATCAGGATTCAAGGCCAGAAAAGGGCAGCTTTCAGAGACGTTTGAGGGACTTTGCTGGCATTGTAACAAATCTGGTACAAGAGAGCTCTATGCTAGCAATTTCAACACAGGGAAGATGTCACGGCAGGAAAGGCTCTACCCAGAAAGGTTGTTGGAACTGTGGAGAGCAAGGACATATGAGGAGCCAGTGTAAGAAGAATACTACCAATAACTCAGCCTGAGGAAACCAGTAGTGGTTGGTGCTGGGGGATGCCCACCAACCTCCATTGTAAAAGTCCCAACAGCTAAGTGTAAAATGGCAAGCACATATAATGTCTACGTGACAGGAAAGCTGGATGGCCAAAAGTGCAACTTTGTTCTAGATTCTGCATCTCAGCAAACCCTTGTGAGTATCAAGGTGCTAGATCACAAAGGAGTACCAGAAGGCATACAGAAACTCTGTGGTGTGGCAGGACATTATGCAAGGTTGTGGAGTCAACTACAATACCACCTATGTCAGAGAAGATAATTTGGGGTAGAATAAAATAACATCCCCAAGTAAGCCCGATGATTGTGGAAGCAGTGGAATACCCATCCAGGCCAGCAGACGTGAAGATTGGAAGGTCACTTGTGGTAGGTCATCAAGTAGTACACATAACAGTGACACATTTCTCTAAATGTGAGCAGACACATATGGAAGGGGCATTGTTGGGTGTGTGCCAGGAGGTAGAGCTAGTCAATGTTAAGGCAAGAAATACAACCATAGAGAAAGGACATCCTCTTCCAGAACATTTAACTGACCACTATAAGAAGACTG
>NW_013667304.1:0-10626 GCF_000517525.1 Limulus polyphemus | reverse complement strand
CTTGCTATAGTAAAGAGTCTGACATATTTCCATCCTTACCTATGTGAAGCTAGGTTTACCATCAGGACAGACCATGCTGCATTACGCTGGTTAAGATCTTTAAAGAACCCAGAAGGACAACTGGGACGTTGGATTTGAAAGATAGACCTGTATAATTATGATATTGAATACAGGGAAGGAAAATCTCATGGAAATGCCGGCGGACTGAGCCGAAGATCCTGCCACTATTACTGCAGACATTGCTGCAAAAGAGAGGTTGAACTAACCAGGTGCCATCAAGCTGAAATCAAAGTGACTGAAGGAGTTGATGATGGTAAAGTGGAACCAGGTATAGATATTAAATCAGAACAGGAAAAAGACCAAGATTTGAAGTCAATAAATGATTTTCTACAAGGAAGTGTTTTGTGCCCTACTTGAGAGAAGGTGTCTCGCTTAATCCCTGTGACAAAGAACTATTGGGCACAATGGGACCAGTTGAAGCTTGAAGATGGTATTCTTCTCTGGAGATGGGAGACTGCAGATGGGAAAGTGACGACCTTGCAAACGGTTATACCGAGAAAGTTACGGGAGGTTGTTCTGCATCAATACCCTGATAGTTTAACAGAAGGACACCTTGGTGCTACTAAGACATTGAGTCACCTATGGCAGAGATTTTAATGGATAGGTATGAGGCACGATGTGGAAGAATGGTGCAGGACCTGCAATACATGTTGTGCAAAAGGGTACCCAAGCATAAGGGACGTGCTCCAATGAAGTTATATCAAGTTGTTTCACCAACGGAAAGAGTAGCCGTTGACATTGCTGGTCCTTTGCCCCAAACTCGAGCTGGAAACAGGTACATTTGTATGGTGATGGATTATTTCATCAACTGGTCTGAGGCATATGCAATACCAAATCAGGAAACTACAACTGTTGCTTCGGCTATTAGTGATTTCTTCTTCGGGTTTGGTATGCCATACGAACTACATTCAGATCAAGGTCGTAACTTTGAATCAGCTGTGTTCCATGAATTCTGCAAGTTGTTTGGCATACGAAAGATCAGAATAACGCCACTCCACCCACAGTCTGATGGGATGGTAGAAAAGTACAATTGGACACTTGGACAGGAATTGGCAATTTTTTGTAATAGCCACCAAGATGACTGGGATGTCTTACTCCCTCTGCTGTTGATGGCCTATAGAACAGCAGAGTATGAAGCCACTGGATACATACCAGCAAAGCTGGTGTTTGGTCTGGAACTTTGGTTGCCAGTGGACCTGATAACAGGACGCCCACCTTACGAAGAGTTGCCTGAAAATGTGACAGATTTCGTGAAAGTTTTATTTGAAAGGATGGATGATATTCACCATCAAGTGCGTTCAAACTTGAAAATTTCTGCTGATTCCATGAAGCTATGCTATGATAAGAGATCTACTGAAGTCAGCTTTGTACCAGGAGACAAGGTGTGGTTGTATAATCCAAGGAAGACCAAAGAGAAGACACCTAAGTTGTATTATCCATGGGAAGGCCCATATGACATTGTGGATCGTCTCTACGAATAGAATGTGGTCGGCGAGGTAAGCCAAAGGTGGTGCATGCCAACAGGATTTGGCCTTATCACGCCACAAGACATTTCAGTTGAAACAACAGAACAAATGACACTGCTGAAGACGTGTCACCTGAAAAAAACACTGTTGAAGAAGAAATGCTACCCGGTTTTGAGAAGGAAAACAGTGAAGCCGTTAATGAAGTTACTACCACTGATGTGACCGATAATGGGACATTTCTTAATGGATCAGATGAATTCCACATGAAGCAGAAACCAATGAGACAGAGACCAGTATGGTCATGTATTTTAATTTTGTGTTTGTAAATTCTATACATTTAATTAAGTTATTGTTAATTATCTATTGGTTTAATGTAAGTGGCTATTTTTCGGGACGAACGATACTAAGGAAAGGGCAGTGTTACGACAGCGGAAGTCACGTGACGTTGCTGGCGCGTTTGCGCTAGTGGCGTGCGTGATGAGTTTCTCGAATGATCGGGGAAGTCCGAGTGTGTTCGAGATGCCCTCTTCGTTAGTATATTATCCTGACGGAAAACCAGCAGGGATAAATGAAGAGGGAGCAGTAGTTACTTTGAATTCCGTGTAATTTATGATTCTGTTAGTTTCGAGCTAGTGAGCCGTAAATTGTGTGTTTTGCACTCGTCGAATCGCTGTGATTTATACCGTGTATTATAATAGTTGTTAAGTTTAAAGTGATGAGAAACGTACTGATTGTGGAACTTCTGTGTACTAAAAGTTTTTATCGAGGAAGTATAAATTGGTTTAATCAAGAAAGGACTTGTATCGCTGAAGATCCTCGGTAAGAATTTCTACCGTAAACAAACAAACAAACAGATACGTAACAGAAGGTTTTATTTATAACCCAGTTCTAAATACAATGAGGTTCGAACTGTAATATTTATTGTTTATCTAATACTGGCTGGTAATTCCTGTTTCACCCTGTACTTAAGCTTTTTAAAGGAACACCACCACTCTGTAAGAAAGCTAACTTCAAGGAAGATAATGATACCATCGTTTACACTAGAATTATGATTTTTTTTAAATCACTACTTCTTAATAATAATACTTATAAAAACGGATACTCCGTTTGAAACTATGTCACCTTAGTGTAATTGATTGACATTGTATGGGTTTTTGAGTTATCATGTAATAAAAAAAGTTGCAGAAGAAAGAAGAACAAGAAATTCAAAATTTTTGCTATGATATTTACAGACATTTCCAGAACTTGTGACTCACTATTTACATAGATATTGTTATAAAAGGAAACACTGTACAGTACTGTAAAGTTATGATGACCTATTGAAGAGATATTTAAAATACCATTTCTATTAACAATCCGAGCCATCCTTACACAGACAGTGATGCCACCTGTCTGATATGTCTATATGTGTGTGAGAGTATGTTTACTTATTAGTGTTTTCTTCATCAAGAATCACATAGTGTTCCTCTCATCAAAACATCACATCGAACACAGTGTATTATTAATAGCTGACCTAGAGCGCTAGATTTAGCTAATGCATGTTATAAATGAACTTAGAAAATCTCGTAACTAGAACATCTGAGAAAATCCGAGCTGGATTGTAAACCGTCAAGAAATTTGTGAAGTTTAAAAATCTACATACATACATACAATAGATGTATAATGTATAATTAATACTGCAACGTCCTAAAATTCTTTGTCTCAGTCTTCTCCAAGTTCTAGGCGCATGTTGGCGTTA
Source organism: Limulus polyphemus (assembly GCF_000517525.1). Taxonomy (NCBI): domain Eukaryota; kingdom Metazoa; phylum Arthropoda; class Merostomata; order Xiphosura; family Limulidae; genus Limulus; species Limulus polyphemus. The sequence continues at coordinate 7,362 of NW_013667304.1, read as the reverse complement.
TAGTTAAACTCCGGATTTCGGACTTGAGTAGCCGTGTTCGAATCCGTGCGATATCACAAAATATTCTCCGCACTTTTAGCTTTGGGTGCGTTATAAGAGTGACATACAGTTAGTCTCTTAGCATGGATAGTGGATGATTGGTCGCTGTTGAGTGGGTGCTATCCTTGTGGTCAATAGTTCAAAATTAGGGACAGCAGAATATAGCCTTAGTAACTTTGCCATAGATACAAATACAAAACTCTACAAATTCAGTTTTATTTAACGAACCTTGATTGTTCGTGTTCTTTTCTTTTCACCTTTCATATAAAAATTATATTTCTCCCGTTCAAACAGGAAGTTTTAACTCCATCACTCATAGCAATAAAAGAAAAATTACTTGTATTTTAATAACATAGTCCTACTTGTTTTGAAAGGTACATGTACAACCTGTGCTACACGAATACAGCGTACAAATTACTCAAAAGGCCAATAATAAGCTTTTACAGATTAACTAACGTGTTTCTATAGCAACACTACGAAAGCTATTAGAAGCTAGTTATGTATAGAACCGGTACTAATGATTTTAGGAAGGTCGTTTAGACTTTTAGAAAATATGCTGCAACTAAAAATTGCACAGCATGAGAAAACAAATTACCATTACCTACGTGTATATCACATTCTATACACGATAATTTGCACTAACACACAGAACGTGACTTTCATTCCGTTTTAATACACGTTAGACCAAATCGTAACAAGCAGCGTCCAGCTAAAGCAGTGTGTTAAGATTTTCATAGCATAATCACAGCAGTAACAAGTTATAAATATGGATACATCTCAAACTCTTTGTTTTAATAATGTTAAATAAACAGACTCGTCTTTTAAGAAAACGTCAGAGAATATAAAATAATAGTAAAGAAACTGCTAGCAGCCTTTACGATTAAACGAAATCTTCCAACAATGTTTAAGAATATATGCAAATGAAAAAATCGATACAATCACAGCCCAAACTGTTTTTGACGTAGCGCATCTAATCGTTTGTAACTATGAAATAAGGTTATTTGTTCTATGAAACAAATGGTACACGAAATACCTTTATACGTTTCCGTGCACAAATTTTGTGAGTATTATAAATTATAATGTAATAACTAGAGGAAAACTCGTGCTTCGCGTACGAAACATTTTTTTTGTTTGTATTTGAATTTATAAAATATACAGGGAGTGGTGTGTATTTAAAGTAACTAAAACGGTTAATGACTTGCCTTAAATACTCATGTATGTGGTTAGGTTCGTAGAGTTCTGAACGAATCTGATGACCGTGCAGAGCGTCTCAATGACTGCGAGGTTAAACCTATGTAGGTCACGTCTATTCCACAACACGTGATACCCACCAAACACATCTATATAATAAAGATATTTTTACCCGAATGGTTTCATAAAAAATGATAAACCGACCGACATATCTAGTAAGATACACCAGATCTAGCGATGTTTTCAAAAACTGAGTATCGGGGTCAAGTATCAAAACTCAAGAGGGTGGTAGTATTGGTATCTAAGTGTCTATAGACAAATGAAGAGATTCATACAAAACCTTAACACATAAACACTGCTGTTTGAGATGGGGCTTTAAGAAACTATAGATCAATTTCTCAACTACCTTTCCCTTTGCACTAAATAGTACAATCTATACACACCCCTCTCTCACGCACATGGTGACGTAGTCTGTACTTTCCTACTCCTAATTTCATTTTTGCACAGCTTAATGAAGTTTAAAAAAGCTTCCAACGAAAGTCCGCACGCTACTCTTTACATTATATAGGTTATAATGTGTTGTAGCATATCTAAAAAGGAAGAGATTTTGTTGTCCATACATCTTATAACAAATATTTTTATTAATATCCTACACAACTTCACATGGATGACGTCAGAAAAGTTTCATCATATTTTTGTAATAATATTAAGACCCTCACTTCTGAATGCAAAAAGAGTTAAAGAAAAAAGAATTTGTAAAACGATTTATGAATATAACTTATAGTGGACCAACTAACAAGTACCAGCGCCATAACGTAATTTCACTTACTCATGACGCATTTAACAAGCTTAGAGGTACTATGGCCATAACCTACTTCCACTTACGCATGACGCATTTAAAAGGTTAGAGGAACTAGAGAAATAACCTACTTTCAGTTACTCATGACGCATTTAACAACGTTAGAGGAACTGGGTTCATAACCTACTTCTACCTACTCATGACACATTTAATAAGATTAGAGGTACTAGGACTATACCCTACTTTCACTTACTCAGGAAGCATTTGAAAAGGTTGGAGATACTAGGGCCATAACCTATTTCCGCCTACTCATGATGCATTTAACAAGGTTAGATATATTGGGGCCATAACCGACTTCCACTTTATAATGACGCATTTAACAAGGTCAGAGGTACTAGGGCCATAACGTACTTCCACTTACCCATGACACATTTATCAAGGTTAGAGGTACTAGGGCCATAACCTACTTCCACTTGCTCATGACACATTTAACAAGGTTAGAGGTACTGAGGCCCGTAACCTACTTCCACTTAATCATGACGCATTTAACAAGGTTACAGGCACCAGGGCCATAACCAACTTCCACTTACTCATGACGCAGTTAAGAAGGTTAGAGGTACTAGGGCTATAACCTCTATCCACCTACTCATAACGCATTTAACAAGGTTAGGGATACTCGGGCCATAACTTATTTCCACCTACTTGTGACGCATTTAACAATGTTAGAGGTACTAGAGCCATAACGTAATTCCACTTACTCATGACGCATTTAAAAGGTTAGAAGTATTATGACTATACCTTACTTCCACTTACTCATGACGCATTTAAAAAGGTTAGAGATACTGGGGCCATAACCTACTTCCACCTATTTGTGATGCATTTAACAAGGTTACATGTTCTAGGGCCTTAGCCTGCCTCTATTTATTCATAACACATTTAACAAGACTAGAGGTACTAGTGCTATAACCTACTTACACCTACTTATAACGCATTTAACAATTTTCGAGGTACTATGACCATAAACTACTTCCACCTACCCATGGCACATCAAACAAGGATATAGATACTAAGGTCATAACCTACTTCCATTTCCTCATGACGCAGTTAAGAAGGTTAGAGGTACTAGGGTTATAACCTCCATCCACTTACACATGAAGCATTTCACAATGTTAGAGGTACTATGACCATAATCTACTTCCACCTACTTATGCCGCATTGAACAAGTTTAGAGGTACTAGGGCTATAACTTACTTCCACCTACTCGTGACACATTTAACAAGGTTAGAGGTACTAGGACTATAACCTAATTTCACTTACTCACGACGCATTTAACAAGGTTAGAATTACTATGGCCATAACCTACCTCCACCTACTCGTGACGTATTTAACAGGGTTTTAGGTACTAGGGCCATGACCTACTTCCACCTACTCATGACGCATTTAACAGGGTTAAAGGTACTAGGGCCATAACCTACTTCCACCTACTCATGACGTATTTAACAAGTTTAGAGGTACTACGGCAATAACCTATTTCCACTTACTCATGACGCATTTAAATGGTTAGAAGTACTAGGACTATACCCTACTTTCACTTACTCAGGAAACATTTATCAAGGTTAGAGGTACTAGGGTCACAACCTACTTCCAACTATTAATCACGCATTTAATAAGGGTAGAAATACTAGGACCATAACCTACTTCCACCCACTCATGACGAATATAACAAGGTTAGAGGCACTAGGGTCATAACCTACTTCCACTTACTCCTGACGCATTTAACAAGGTTAGAGGTACTAGGACTATACCTTACTTTCACTTACTCATGAAGCATTTAAGTAGCTTGGACGTACTTGCGCTATAACATACTTCCACCTACTCATGACGCAATTAACAAGGCTAGAGATACTGGGCTCATAACCGACTTCTACTTACTCATGGCGCATTTAACAAGAGTAGAAGTATTAGGACTATATCTTACTTCCACTTACTCATGACGCATTTAACAAAATTAGAGATAATGGGGCGTGACCTACTTTCAGCTATTAATGGCGCATTTAACAATGTTAGAGGAACAAGGGCCATAACTTACTTCCACTTACTAATGACGCATTTAACAAGGCTAAAGGTACTAGAACTATACCCTACTAACATTTACTCAGGAATCATTTAACAATTTTAGAGGTACTGGGGCCGTGACTTATTTCCACTTTATTATGACGCATTTAACAAGGTTAGAAGTATTATGACTATACCTTACTTCCACTTACTCATGACGCATTAAACACGGTTAGAGATATTGGAGCCATAACCTACTTCCACGTTCTCATGACGCATTTAACAAGCTTAGAAGTACTAGGGCTATAACCTCCAACACCCTACTCATGACGTATTTAACAAGGTTAGATATACTAGGGCTATAACTTACTTCCACCTACTCATGACGCAATTAACAAGGTTAGAAATACTGGGGTCATAACTGACTTCCACTTACTCATGAAGTATTTAACAAGGTTAGAAGTATTAGGACTATACATTATTTTCACTTACTCATAACGCATTTAACAAGCTTAGAAGTACTAGGGCTATAACCTACTTCCACTTGCTCGTGACGCATTTAACAAGGTTAGAGGAACTAGGGCCATAATTTACTTCCACTTACTCATAACGCATTTAATAAGGCTAGAGGTACTAGGGCCATAACCTAGTTCCAACTACTCATGACACATTTAATAAGGGTAGCGGTAATACGGCCATAACCTCCTTCCACTTCCTCATGACACATTTAACACGGTTAAAGGTACTAGGATTATACCCTACTTTCACTTACTCAGGAAACATTTATCAAAATTAGAGGTACTGGGGCCATAACCTACTTCCACCTACTTGTGACGCATTTAACAAGGTTACATGTTTTAGGGCCTTAACCTACATCTACTTATTCATAACACATTTAACAAGGTTAGAGGTACTAGTGCTATAACCTACTTACACCTACTTGTGACGCATTTAACAAGGTTACATGTTCTAGGGCCTTAACCTACCTCTACTTATTCATAACACATTTAACAAGGTTAAAGGTACTAGTGCTATAACCTACTTACACCTACTTATAACGCATTTAACAACGTTCGAGGTACTATGACCATAAATTACTTCCACCTACCCATGACACACTTAACAAGGATAGAGATACTGAGGTCATAACCTACTGCCATTTCCTCATGACCCAGTTAAGAAGGTTAGAGGTACTAGGGATATAACTTCCATCCACTTACACATGAAGCATTTCACAATGTTAGAGGTACTATGACCATAACCTACTTCCACCTACTCATGACGTCTTTAACAATGTTAGAGGTACTAGGACTATACCCTACTTTCACTTACTCAGGAAACATTTATCATGGTTAAAGGTACTGGGGCCATAACTTACTTCCACTTTCTTATGACGCATTTAGCAAAGTTAGAAGTACTAGCGCTTTTACCTCCATCTACCTACTCATGACGCATTTAAAAAGGATAAAGATACTGGAGCCATAACCTACTTCCACCTACTCGTGACGCTTTTAACAATGTTAGAGATTCTAGGACCTTAACCTACTTCCACATATTCATAACACATTTAACAAGGTTAGAAGTAATAACGCCATAACCTACTTCCACCTACTTATAACACATTTAATAATGTTACAGGTACTAAGACCATAACCTACTTTAAGAGATGAAACATTATTATTTATTGGTTAAGAAGCTTGAGATTCATTTAATTAGTGGTGTTGGTATATTATAGTTTGATAATTTGTAACGGAGGCCATGTTGCCAAATTGGATCCAAAGCTTTTCTTGCATCTAGGAATCCACCTACTGGTTGCCTGGTTGAGATTAAAGCTTTTGTGAAGTGATTCTGATATTCTACCTAAGTTAATTGTTGCTTGGCGTTATCTCTGAGATGCATTTTGTAAGTATGTTAATAGATTATTAGATTCGATGTGATAACTATTTTAATCCACTCATCGGCTTGTAGTTACCTAGGTAAACTTTCTTGGGAATAATGCTTATTACTGCAAATTACTATGCTGTTGGGTAGTATACTGATTTTATTGATACATTAAAATGTGCGTTAAATATAACGTGTGTAATGAGGTGATCTGACTCGTTCGAAAATGTGCATTTATGTAATATATGTAATGTGAAGATCTGACGCGTTTTGAAATGCGCGTTAAATATAATATATGTAATAAGGAGATCTAATGCGTTTTAAAATGCGCGTTAAATGTAATGTGTGTAATGAGGAGATATGACGCGTTTTAAAATGTGTGTTAAACGTAATGTGTGTAATGACGATATCTGACGCGTTTTCAAATGTGTATTACATGTAATGCATCGTTAAGTCCGCGTGTGGTGTCATTCATGTTCAAAATACCAATACCTAAAGTTGACATCTAGGTACTGTTAAAGACTGTAACGTGAAATTGATCTTGACATGAAGGTACTGTTAAAGACTGTAACGTAAAATTGATGTTGAGATGTAGGTACTGTTAAAGACTGTAATGTGAAATTGATGTTGACATGTAGGTACTGTTAAAGACTGTAACGTGAAATTGATGTTGACATGCAGGTACTGTTAAAGACTGTAACGTGAAATTGATGTTGACATGTAGGTACTGTTAGAGACTCAAACGTAAAATTGATGCTGACATCAAGGTACTGTTAGAGACTATAACGTGAAATTGATGTCGACATGCAGGTACTGTTAGAGACTGTAACGTAAAATTAATGTTGACATGTAAGTACTGTTAGAGACTAAAACGTTAAATTGATGTTGACATGTAGGTACTGTTAGAGACTCTAATGTGAAATTGATGTTGACATGTATGTACTATTAGGGACTCTAACGTGAAATTGATGTTGGCATGCAGGTACTGTTGGAGACAGTAACGTGACATTGATGTTGACATCTAGGCACTGTTAGAGACTATAACGTGAAATTGATGTTGACATGTAGGTACTGTTAGAGACTCTAATGTGAAATTGATGTTGACATGTATGTACTGTTAAAGACTGTAACGTGAAATTAATGTTGACATGTAAGTACTGTTAGAGACTATAACGTGAAATTGATGTTGACATGTAGGTACTGTTAGAGACTCTAACGTGAAATTGATGTTGACATGTATGTACTGTTAAAGACTGTAACGTGAAATTAATGTTGACATGTAAGTACTGTTAGAGACTAAAACGTGAAATTGATGTTGACATGTAAGTACTGTTAGAGACTCTAACGTGAAATTGATGTTGACATGTATGTACTGTTAAAGACTGTAACGTGAATTT
>NW_013667303.1:257945-260047 GCF_000517525.1 Limulus polyphemus | reverse complement strand
ATGTGTATTTCAGTATTGTTTGGAGTGTAGTGGTGTATGTGTAATTAATTATTGTGTGGTGTGTAGTTGTGTATGTGTATTTAATTATTGTTTGGTGTGTAGTTGTGTATGTGTAATTAATTATTGTGTGGTGTGTAGTTGTGTATGTGTATTTAATTATTGTTTGGTGTGTAGTTGTGTATGTGTATTTAATTATTGCGTGGTGTGTAGTTGTGTATGTGTATTTAATTATTGTTTGGTGTGTAGTTGTGTATGTGTATTTAATTATTGTTTGGAGTGTAGTTGTGTATGTGTATTTAATTATTGTTTGAAGTGTAGTTGTGTATATGTATTTAATTATTGTATGGTGTGTAGTTGTGTATGTGTATTTAATTATTGTTTGGTGTGTAGTTGTGTATGTGCATTTAATTATTGTGTGGTGTGTAGTTGTGTATGTGTATTTAATTATTGTGTGTACTTATGGTTTCTTCAAACTTCTTTTCTATAGCTTTTATGCCTTCGTTAATACTTGGAACATTGGATTATGGTTCTCCAACTTGATATTTTCTCTAATTTTTGAGTTTTGAGAATTGATTAAAGTGTTCTTATACAACAAGGTAGTTTCTGTAATTTTTGAGTTTAGAGAATTGATTGGAGTGTGATAGTTATCTAACAAGACCCTTTCTTTAATATTTTAGTTTTGAGAATTGATTGGAGTATGATAGTTATCCAACAAGATCCTTTCTTTAATATTTTAGTTTTGAGAATTGATTGGAGTATGATAGTTATCCAACAAGATCCTTTCTTTAATATTTTAGTTTTGAGAATTGATTGGAGTATGATAGTTATCCAACAAGATCCTTTCTTTAATATTTTAGTTTTGAGAATTGATTGGAGCATGATAGTTATCCAACAAGATCCTTTCTTTAATGTTTTAGTTTTGAGAATTGAGTGGAGTATGATAGGTATCCAACAAGGTCCTTTCTTTAATTTTGGGTTTTGATAATTAATTGGATATGACAGTTATCCAACAAGATCCTTTCTTTAATATTTTAGTTTTGATAATTAATTGGATATGATAGTTATCCAACAACATCCTTTCTCTAATTTTTGAGTTTTAGAATTGTTTGAAGTTTTCTGTTTCAAACTACATTTTTTCAGAAGTTCCAGAACACAAGATTTTATTTCACCATATTTATATTCTGTAAAACCGCAGACTGCTGTTTGTAAAAGCTGAAACTTGTCCAGTCCACCAAAAGATCATCCACGTGCACTTCATCTTCAATGATAGCTTGGGGTGGAGCACACCCACAGAACAGTTAGAAAAGTTTTTTTGTTTTTTTTTCACGGCATGATTTATTTACGTGTAGCTTACAAGACACATATTTTGACATACATTACAAATATGTTTGGTAGTTTATCGGTTTTTCATTTTTTTAGTCAAGTTCGATTATCGAAAGGATTTTTAGAACTATTTTTGGAAAATGAAGGACCTGTGTGCCTGCTTTGTATTCACATACTTTATTTTTGGGCCAGTTTCGGTTTATATAAATTAAAAAGGTATTTTCAAAATCGAATGTCATATTTTCAGGGATGTTCTAATGATACTCATATCGCTGTCACACGTTGTGTCTTAAGGCCGTATTCATTCATTCGCTGGTTAAACAAATACATGTAGAACCAGAATTTCCAATCGTAAACTAGTGATAGAAGTAGTATTCTAAAGTTAACTAAAGGAAAGGTATAATGATGAAAGCTGAGATTCTATTCAAACACACAGCTTTCGATTGACAAAGTGGGGAAGCCAGTATTGTAGGGATTTTGTTCTCCTTGTAAAGTCGAGACGGCTTAGTCTGCTTTAAGATCATTAGCCGGATCAAGTGATATATCCACTTCCATCCCTACCTTGTTTGGTTCCTTCTTCCAAGTGCAGTAGCTAGTCCTACTCAGCTTTTTTTTTTATTTTATTTAACGATAAATTGTTTTCTTAATACTTGTTTGTTTACTTTTTTATAAGATGGCGTACGTGGATTAGTAGATTATAGAATGTATTCTAAAGCCTTATAAATTTTGCGTAGAATAATAATAATGAAATAGGTAATCAAAGATCGTGAAGACTGTTT
>NW_013667303.1:244187-256977 GCF_000517525.1 Limulus polyphemus | reverse complement strand
TGCCTTCCCTCTAGTCTTTCACTGCTAAATTAGGGACGGCTAGCGCAGATAGCCCTCGTGTAGCTTTGCGCGAAATTCAAAAACAAACAAAACAAACAAGCTCTATCAAATTATGATAAAATAATAGTTACTACTAAAACTATGTAGGTGCAGGCCTGTTGAAGAAAGATGATGATAAACAAAAATAAGAAATGTTGGATTTGGCTGTTCGCCTGTTTTCGACTTTGGGACACTCTGGATATCTGAAAAGTGGCATCTACACTTCATACATAATACAGGGGTTGGCTTCCTGAAGACACCGATTGTACAGTGTAGAAAGCATTGAGTATTCTACACACACATTACAGTCATCCGAAGCTCATCTATTATTGGCTGGCAATTTCTGTTTCACCCTGTTCTCAAGCTTTTTCAACATACACCATTGTTCTGTAAGAAAGCTAACTTGAAGGGGGTAATAACATTGTTTACAATAGGATTATGATTTTTCTTTAAATTATGCATAGAATAATAATAAAATAGGTAGTCAAGGATCATGAAGACTGTATTGCTCTATCAAATGATGATAATACATTATAACAGTGTAATAATTATGCAAAAAATCGTTTAGTTCTAAATTACACACAACCTTCTGTAATCAACTTCTTTTACAACTCTTTGATCAACAACAATCGTCTTGACAAGTCCTGAACTGTTGTCGTGGATGAGTAATAATGACTTTCTTTACACTAATATTGTTGTTTTGTCTACGTACTGGGTGAAAACATCGTCTTGATAAGTCCTGAACTGGTGTTGTGGATAGGTAATAATGACTTTCTTTACACTAATATTGTTGTTTTGTCTACGTACTGGGTGGAAACATCGTCTTGACAAGTCCTGAACTGGTGTTGTGGATGAGTAATAATGACTTTCTTTACACTAATATTTGTTGTTTTGTCTACGTACTGGGTGGAAACATCGTCTTGACAAGTCCTGAACTGGTGTCGTGGATGAGTAATAATGACTTTCATTACACTAATATTGTTATTTTTCTGTATATCGAATCCATTGACGGGTAAATATTTTGTAAATGGAGGTTTATCAGAAAATAACTATTAGTGGTATAGAGTGAGGTGTAAATAGGCCTAACCATTGAGAACATCATTGAGGTCGAACCGGGACATGTCTGTTGGAGGCATATTTAATATGCAACATACATCAAAAATGTGAAGAGCAAAATGAAATATTAGAAACCAAAAGGTACCAAAATCGCTCCACAACAATAAAAATAATAATAATACATGCATAAGAATACGTGCAGCAAGAGATTGACATCTGACTAAAAAAAAAAAAAGGTTGTTAAAGAAACCTAAGTAATGAAATTAAATAAATATAAATACTTAGCAATGTTTTCTTCTTGGGTTTGTATGTTCGTCCGTCTATCGTAGGCCCAGCATGGCCAGGTGGTTAGGGCGCTCGGCTCGCAATCTGCGGGTCGCGGTTTTGAATTCCCGTCCCACCAAACATGCTCGCCCTTTCAGCCGTGGGGGCGTTATACTGTTACGGTTAATCCCACTATTCGTTGGTAAAAGAGTAGTCGAAGAGTTTGTGGGGGGGGGGTGATAACTAGCTGCCTTCCTCCTTGGTAAAAAGTAGCCCAAAAGTTGGCGGTGGGATATTGATGACTAGTTGCCTTCCCTCTAGTCTTTTACTGCTAAATTAGGGACGGCTAGCGCAGATAGCCCTCGTGTAGCTTTGCGCGAAATTCAAAACAAAACAAATCGTCTGCCCTTCCTTCTTTTTATATATGTTCATAAATATTCATCTTTTTATGTACCTATTTGTGTATTATGTGTCTTGTATCCTTTTGATTCACACGTAGTTTACGTACCTGCATTCCTCATAAGACTGTTTCATTCTTTCTGAAGTTTCACGCATAACTACACAAGGGTTACCTTCGCAAAATCCTCCCTAACTTTTAATTGATAGACTAGAGGAAAGGCAGCTAGATAAAAAAAAAGTCAGCGGTTTCTTCGGCTATTCTTGTCTGACTGAATTGTGAGATCTGACCGTTACTCTTATAGCGCACCCATGACACCTAATGAGGAGCGCGTTTTTGGTGGTAGTAGGTCGCAAACATTGAATGAGAAAACATTTAATAAGAAATTCAGGAGTCATTTGTGGACTTATAAAGAAATATACCAGTATTTCACCCCTTTCTTACATAACGTCAAATCGGCAAGGCCTGGAAGTACAAGTGGTGAAAGGAATACATCCAGCTTTACTTATAGGTGGTTGATTACTGTTATCATTGTTACTTTGCTTTCTTGTTTTTATCATTCTTGGAATAATTAAATTTCAAATTTCGAACGCAAATTGAAACTCCAAAAGGAAACCTCTCAAGTATTCCTGTAATTCACATTTTTACGTCTCCCGCATATCTTTTGTGCGTAAAACTAATGCTTAATTACTTTTAAAATTGGGTCTTTTGGAACTCTTTTTTTTTTAAAAAAAAAAAACGTTTTATTCTACGATGTCTTCAAGGGAAAATTTTGATTGAAGTCGTCCAGATGTTCTTTAGCGTTTCTGTTAGAAATATACCACCAAAACTTTAATCGCTTGTTATCGAAACATATCTGCCCCCAGGTGGCTCGTCGGTAAACTTTGAGGGCTTATAACATTAAAATTCGAATTCTTTTGTTTTAATTCACGGAGAATAGAACCCCGGGTTTTAGCATTGTAAGTTTGATCCCTGCGATGGCCATAGAGCAGATAGTCCTTTTTGTACAGATATGCGCTTAATACAAAACAAAACAAAAATTTAAAATGTGCTATTAATTTTAATTCAACTGCGATATCATTAAGGAATGATGTCGTTTCCATGATTAAGAAACAAATAAAGGAAGTTAGTCATACCAGTCGGAAAGTGTACTCTGTTTCTTTACTTTATTAATATTTCAAATACTTGAGCAACGTCCGAAAAAGTTGTTCTATTTATGCATTTCAAATGCCAAATAGAAGCACTGTAAAGTAAGGCGATAAATCGGATATCTTAGGGATTCTGCCGGTAGGGGAGGACGTTGAGGTTAATCTTAATTTCTCGAATAGCTGTTTATTTAGAGGCTCCTCCTTCGGCGGGTCAGCGGTAAATTTACGGATTGACAATGTTAAAATCCTAGGTTCGATTCCCCGCGATAGACAGAGTGCAGATAGCCCAATGTGTAGCTTTGCGCTAAAAACAAAAAACAATTTAGACTCGAAACTTCCGTGCATATTTAAATCCAGTTTAAAAACGATTTCCGAGTTTCTACTGGAAAAGTTTGTTTTTACACAAGAATAATAATAAACCGTACAGGCGTACAGTAATTTAACTTTGTTAGTGTTGGGCGTGGCATAATGGTGAGCGTGCCGGAACTGTGAATCCGCCGGTTCGTGGTTCGCGTCCCATGCCACGACAGTGCACTTTGGGACCATAGGCGTTCTATCTCGTCAGGCGGCAGGTGCTGTTGACTAAGCTGCCTTGTCTACAAGTTCAAACTTAGAGACGACTATTGCCTTTGTGTATAGCCTCGCGCGAAACCAAACAACAACAACAACAACTATTCTGTACTAATTAACCGTTTTACTAATTAACCGTTTTACAAGTATAACTCAGGAGGATTGGTACAAGTATTTTTATCTTAAACCAGAAATAAAATTGTGTTTTTACGAAAGTTAATTAACCACGATTTATTTTTATGGTATATTTTGATACCCAGATGTTTTTGTTGTTATTCTATTAGCCGCAAAAATATTTTACTTCATTTTAACTTAAGAGCCATTTTACCAATGCCTAACAACTATATTTTCATCTGTTCATTTTGGGATACTAGCTTTTCAAACTTTTTGCCATTATTCCTTAAACAAAGATACAAACCCTAAAACATCTTCTTGTCGGGTTGACCTTTGTTCCTTGAATTAGAATTGTAATTATTAAAATATTATCACGTTATCTCTGTCCCGTGAATTAGATTTGCAATTATAAAAACATCTCATTATCACGTTGTCGTTGTCCCTTGAATTAGGATTGTAATTATTAAAACATCTTATTATCACGTTATCGTTGTCCCTTGAATTAGAATTGCAATTATGAAAACATCTTATTTTCACGTTATCGTTGTCCCGTGAATTAGATTTGCAATTATGAAAACATCTTATTATCACGTTATCGTTGTCTCTTGAATGAGAATTGCAATTATTAAAACATCTTATTATCACGTTATCGTTGTCCCTTGAATTAGAATTGCAATTATTAAAACATCTTATTATCACATTAAGTATATCTCCATTTATTCGAATACTTATTGCCTCATCCCCTTTAAGCTGAAACTGTATATTTATTAAAATTCTTGTTGCCCTCTTCAAGCTAGAATGTCAAAAGCTCAAACTCAAATTTCTAATTCACCATTTTCATTAAAACTTTTAATACGATGTAGTACATGTCTTTACATGGAGGTTATTATACATAAGCACCATTAAAGATGTTTACATTTTTAGCTATTTCCATCGGTTAAGGAACAAAGTTAAAGCTCGGGTTCCAGTTATGTTTGCTGTATACTATAGGGTTTCAGTTTTGTTTTTTATACTATCGGGATTCGATTTTGTTTGAATTATTGTTAGGATTCCATTAGAAAATTTGCTACGTTATTTCCCTTAAGCCTCGATCCTGTATATCTATGTGCAAAGCGTCTTGGTTGGGATGCGTTCCTTATAACCACGGAGGAACTATAGGTTATATCACGTAAGTTTTCCCACATTAAATAATGGTACCAACAGAACCCTATCTACGATATTATCTTTAGAGTGATGTGTACCCGCAGTAGTACAAAGAGTTAAAATCTTAATATTATTTCGTTTCTTTCACATCTTACTTTCATTTTTTTTTCAGTATCTATCCAATATTACTACCGGACTGGTCGTGGCTAATCGTTAGCGTGCCCAGACTGTAAATTCGAGGATTCACTGTTTGCGACTTGCTAATGCGAATATATACTTTATACTTTGTGGCCAGAGGTGCTCCATAAAAAAAAAAAAATCCCACTATTCGACTAGAATAGTCCAAGAGATGGCGGTAGGTGCTGCCTTTCTTCTGGTCTATCAGTCCACAATTAGGGACGGATGTGCGCAGATAGCCCTTTTGTAACTTTGCACGAAATCCTGAAACAATCAAAGTTTTTAACAAAATGTCGGAATCATCAAAACGTTTCACAAGCAGCAGGTCGAACTAAATGAAGACAAAAAAAAAATACTTTTAATTTTGTGTAATGAACTTGGGAAGAACAGAAAGTAGAATAATATTTTCTCTCTCTCTCTCTCTCTCTTTTTTTGCTACTATTCTAGGCGTTTTGGGACCAAATGCTCGGGTTGTGGTCAAGGGATCTCGCCCACGGATTTAGTGAGACGTGCCCGGACAAAAGTATTTCATCTCTCGTGCTTCACGTGCCTGGTGTGCCGGAAACAGTTGTCAACAGGAGAAGAGTTGTACGTATTGGATGAACATCGCTTTGTGTGTAAGGACGACTACCTCAACAGCCGCCACAAACCACGTAGGCTATCCCTTCTTTTTCATTGTGATGTGTGCTAATTATTGTGTTTAATTGAGAAAGCAGAATGAAACTTTCACGTTTAAAAAGTTTTAAGGACTATTTTGCTGTGTTACCGTTCGTGACAGTTATAATAGCATCTCTTCGGGTAATTTGTTAGGCCTAATTTTAAGCTTGAATGATAAGTTTCACGTAAGCCTATTAGGTAGGACTTAATGCTAGGTTTAGCGTGAATATACATTGGCCTCGTGTTATCTAACTTCAGCATTTTGACACTCAGCTTGTACAATAAAACATCAACTTTTTCAATGTTAGTCAAATAATCACGCCCGTTTATAGTTCATAAAAGACAGGTAGTCTTTTTAAAACAATTAAATGAGAAAGTTTAAGGTTTTACGACAGTAATTATTTTACAGTGGTGCTATAATTATGTTTCAAGCGTTGCTTATGAAATACGCTTTTGGTGAGACCTTGTATAGTTCAACCAGTCTCTTGCGCATGGTTCCCACGGGTTGGGAGGGAACCGAGAAAAGTCAATGAATTTTATATTTTACGTTCCAGGCCCGAGAAATACCAAAGAATGTATATTACGAATAAAAACCAGAAAGTTCAGTGACTTTCATGTGATTGATGCTTGTACAGCACGGATGAAGAAAAAATAAATTATCGTTAGCGCCAAAAAATCGCATGCCGGATAATTATGGTGCATTTAGCACATCAATGTGTGTATTTCGTGCATAAACACTGTTTTTTTATATCAAAATCGTTCTTTTTGTTTATTGTTAGTTGTCATGGTGTATGAAGACAGCCGTGATAGATTAATAACTAGTAGATATATTCCGCCTAAACTTTAGGCTAAAGAGCTCTGGACAAGGCTTGTCTCATCTTCCTAAAACTAGGCCTGTTTTTTTTTTTTTTTTACCACAGTCTAAAAACCCCTAAATTATTATTCAGAGATAGTGCATTAATAAAATAGTCCCCGTGTCAATAGTCATACAAAAAAACACTTAATTTTTTACCACAGTCTAAAAACCCTTAAATTATTATTCAGAGATAGTGCATTAATAAAATAGTCCCCGTGTCAATAGTCATAAAAAAAAAACAACACTTAATACGCAGGATATATTGCATAAGAAAGATTTGAAAAATAAGAACGAAAGCGAACAGTTTGATTTTTTGGGTAAAATCTGGCTGTCCAAAAACAGAACAAACCTAACATGGTTTTGGAGGATTTTTATTTCAAATCTGTAGTTATATTTATTCAACTCATTATCAAAAATAGCTATTATAACTATATGAAATAATAACTTAGCTGTAATTTTGTTTTAATTCGTTATAAAACAAAATATACATCATTAAGCCTCACTTATAGCACGCGATGTCATAATGTCTAAAATAGTCGTTGACAAACCATAATATCTCTACATGAGACAGGTAGAATATTACCAGTGACCGTTAAGGAAAACCCTTATAAAGCAAAATATGGATGTTAATGTATAATACCAGTACTTGGTGAGAGTAACGTTGAATGTTTCATTGGTAGCAACTAACAGTATATCACATGTTTGAGTTTCTGAGAATATAGCGCTTGTTAGTATTTGTTATCCGTGATTCTTTTGTAGAAACAGTTGAACTTGCGCCAGTGAATAACTGAATACATCACGATTACCTAGTAATTTGTAATTTAATGAAAAACATCATGTTTACCTATTAATCAATACTTTAATGAAAACATCCTGCATAGGATATCTGATATTAGAAAGATTTACTGTTTTTTTTAAAGAACAAACAAGATACTAGGGGCAGGAAAGCCCCCACCTCCAGTGGCACAGCGGCATGTCTGCGGAATTACAAGGCTAGAAACCGGGTTTTGATACCCGTGGTGGGCAGAGCACAGATAGCCCATTGTGTTGCTTTGTGCTTAATTTCAGACAAACAAACAAGGGACAGGAAAATAATAAAAAACTGAAGGTAAAGATGAGCATGCGCAGAGTTGAATTGATAGTTTTGGTTTTGTTTCTTGAGATGAAGTTATTAATTATTACGGAGATTGTGTTAACGTAAGTTGATTATTAAACTGCTCGTTAATCTCGCTGGTGAATTTTCTTGGTTTTCATCGAACTTTGGCCTCACGGTATCAAAATAGATCTAAGTTGTTGCTTTAACTGTAAACGTTTTCCAGGGGAGCAGAACCCCACTTACTTTTATTCCAACGCCTATGATATAAGAAACAAGTCTTCCACTAACCAACGATTATCAACTCACACAAACAAGCTTAACCTACTCTAAGCATGCGCATATTACATTAGTAACTTTTTGTGTGTTGGGTGTGGTTTGTTGGTTAACGTGCGCGGATTATAAATCCGAGGATTCATGATTCGCAGTTCATTGCCGCAAAAAGAAAAAAAAAAAGCGTCCGCTCTTTGGGCCTTTGGGTGCGCTATAATAGTGACAATCAAATTCCACTGTCTGATCATACAGGAGTAGTCCAAAAGGTGGTGGTAGGTGCTGATTAGCAGCTGTCTTTCCTTTAGTTGTAAATTAGGGACAGCTATGCGCAAATTTTTCATTGGGTAGCTTTATGTGAAAATTCTAAAGCACAAAATCATAACGTCTCATTATGAAAATGATCAGACCAAAGTTAAAAATAAATTATAAATATCGTAAAATAATATATAGGGTGGTTCAAAATTATATTTCCTATTTTAAAATTTAATAATTAATTAACTAAGAAAATACAATCATGCAGTTTTCAGTATCTTGTAGCTCAAATCAAACAGTTTTTATTGACACGTCAGTAGTCTACTACGTGTGCATCATTAGTGGCTTTCAGCACGTTTAACCGATATTCGATTTCAGTCTGCGTTCGCCTTAGTTCCATAATGTTTACTATAGGTGTGTGATACACGATATCCTTAACATACCCCCATACTTCTTTCCTATATTGGCGTCTGTAATTACGCTGCACCACAGTCACTGCAAGCCAAACGACACATTGAGCCTTTTCTTGTATGGTTGCCATTTTACGGATTAACACTACTCACTGGAGTGAAAACAAACAAACATGACAATAAAAACTCTTTGAGTTGGGCTATACAATATGTGGAAAACTGAATGGTCGTATTTCCTTAGTTATTTAATTATTAAATTTATAATTTTGGGCCACCCTGTATGTTATTTTCGCAGCACGGGACTTTATATGCATTACTATTGATTCTTCTTGCGGCCTGGTGGTTAGAGCGCTTTACTCACAACCTGTGGGTTGCAGGTTCGAACTCCATCACCATATATGCTGTCCCATTCAGCTGCACGGGCGTTAAAATGTTACGATCAATCCCACTTTTCGTTGGTAAAACAATAGCCCAAGAGTTAGCGGTGAGTGATGTTATCCTACCAAATATGCTTGCTCTTTCAGCTGTGGGAGTGTTATAATACCACTGTTAATCCCACTATTCATTGGTAAAAGAGTAACCCAAGAGTTGGCGGGTGGTGGTGATGACTGCTGCCTTCCCTCTAGTCTTTCACTGCTAAATTAGGGACGGCTACAGTAGATAGCCTTTGAGTAGTGTTGTGCGAAATTCAACGGAAAAGAAACATGTCATAACCTTTTTTTTCTAGAATTTTCGCGCAAAACTACAAGGGCTATATATGTACGTAACGTGTTTCATATGCAAGTTTTAGGTTGAAGTTACGTTTTAACTGATGATTCGCATATTGCATCATATTAGGTAGCTTACTACTTTAGTATGTAAAGAACTGACCAAAACATTAAATTCAATATCCCATTTTTATTACCAAATACGTAAGAAAGTAAGATTCATTTTGATATCTACGTCACTTCCTTTTTCGTGTGTGTGACTCTTACGTTACTAGTGACCGTGTAGCAAACAAATTCATGGGCCCACGAGCAGTTTGGTGTATAAATAGGTTAGAAAATGTGTTGGAAATATAGGTGGAGTCACCGAACGCCCATCTGTGATTTTAGGGTTAGGAACACGGCCAGAGTAGTGGCAAGAGGCCTAACAAGGAACAATCTTAACGTCACAGTTAATTACAAAAGTATAAGAAAGGTTTATGTAAACTGAAGAAGAAATTGTGAACGAGCTGAAAAATAAGTTCGTTACACCTGCACAAACATACACAATAGGCTATCTGTGCTGTGCCCACTGCCAGTATCGAAACCCGATTTCTAGAGTTATAAGAAAGAAGTTTCAATAATGAAGGAATAAGTGAAACAGCTAATTTCTGTTCAGAAACAATTAATGTAACATCTAATGTGATCGTACAGGCTAACAATAATGTTATTAAGCGCAAAGTAACATAACTGGCTACCTGCACTGTGCCCAGCACGGGTATCGAAACTCGGCTTTTAGCGTTATAAGCCTTCAGATTTACCGCTGACCTTCTTAGGAGTGAATATCAAGCTAAAGTCCAGTAGAAAGTTTGTAAAAAGCAAACGGTTCTTCATGCATAACTATTAATTACTAGTTACTATTTTTTATTACCATACACACATTAATAATTAGCTTATATCCTATGTTTCGGTTGCTAATCTGTTCCCTTCATTAGGGATGTAATCAGAAAGACTGTGTTTGTGGTGGTACTGGCCCGGATTCGATCCCGAGTTTTATGGTAGAAAAAGTTGGTGTGCTATCCACTCGTTAGGGGTCTTCCCCATTAGAGCTTAAACTAACTCGTTAGGGTTAGGACTTAAACGAACTCGTCAGGGGTGTCTCCTATTAGGACTTAAACTGGCTAACTATTTGACTGTTTTTAAGAGGGATATCCAAGTGTGTTATCAGTTAGGAGGTTATAGAATGAATGTCCCTTGTTATCGTTTGTTTTTATTTCATGTGTGTAGTTCATATCCCATTATTGTTACATTTAAATGCATGGTTTTCATATCTGGCACGACGTACTACTACAGGTAGGTCGATATAACAGTGTCTCGCATACTGTCTATTATTATGCTCCTGAATTCTAGCTTTTATTAGTCTGTTTGTTTGTTAGGATTCCACACTTACAAGGTTTTTTTTTTTTTGTAAATGTTGCTTATGCTCTCCATATGGATATTTATACATGTAAATAAGTAAAGCTTTCAAGTGTGTGGTGTTCACTGACAGAAGAAAATCACGCACCACACTACCGCAATATCGCAAGTTTGAGGATTTGCTTAGTAGGCGTAGTGGCTCTGAAAGTTAATAAATACATTACAATCACCAGCAGCTAAGCGGTCAACATTAAACGGTCAACATTATTTCTGCAGGCTTGCAACTACGACTTAAAAATGTTCTACGTCAGGACTTAACTGCTACTTTAACAATATCAGGCCAGCTTAACGTTGCGGCACACGTGTTAGCCACGCCAAACAGAAGCAAAAACTGGTCAGCAACTGCTTTATCTTCCCACTTGCACGTAGCGACGGTAAATAAAGATTTTCAACTTACCGGTCACTAATGTTTAAAGGACTAATGAGAAGACAGAGACAGCTTAGCTTGATATCAAGTAGAGAGATGGCATACCTAAAACAATAGGTACAGGTGGACAATGAAAGGTTTTGAAAATAAGAATTTCTGATCTACGAGTGCGTTTTGAAAATAAAATAAAAAAGCTGTAGTTTGGTTTGTTTTGACCTTCGCGCAAAACTACAAGAGGACTATATGCACTAGTTGTCCTTAATTTAGCAGTGATAGACTATGAAAATAGCTAGTCTCACCATCCACCGCCAATTCTTGGGCTACTATTTTACCAACGAATAATGTGAAATTAACAGACTGGGTGCCCATAGTACAGAGTACAGTCACGTGTTGATAGTTTACACTGTGATTGGCTGTCATTCAACCAATACAGTAACACTCCAGTATAATAACTATAAAATTACAAGGAGGCAGTCATACAATTTCCATAATTTCGGTTGGTTCAATGCGAGAAATTGAGGCGACAAAATTTGTGTTTCAGTGGGATGTGTAGAGCTTGAGAAAGGTGCTCTTCTCAGATGAATCCAAGTTGTTCGGCAACAATCAACATTAGTTTGATTTTGGTTGGTTCAATGCGAGAAATTGAGGCGACAAAATTTGTGTTTCAGTGGGATGTGCAGAGCTTGAGAAAGGTGCTCTTCTCAGATTAATCCAAGTTGTTCGGCAACAATCAACATTAGTTTGTTTAGCTGACACACAAGATAACGGTATCATGGTTAATATACGTCATCTATGATGACGTAAACTGGAGAACCAATACAGGTGTAGTATGCATCTCAGCTAATGGAGTTGAAATATACACAAAATTGATGGCACCCTGACTACTAACAGGTACATACACTTATCCATCATGTCACTTCCTTAGGAACAAGACGTGTTGGGCAGGGAATCATCATCCCAACTATGCAGCAAATGTGGTGAAGAGATACCTGGAGGTAGAGAGGCCGGTGAAACAACAGCAGCCAATGGCTTGGCCCATATAAAGTACCGAAATGTATATTATTAAGGTATATGAGCTTGTATAAATTGAGATGGTGAAACAGCAATCAAACAACATGGCTGAGTTGTTTGGGTAACAGAGAACATTTGGAACAATATTTCACAATCATATATATATTGATAAACTTTTGGCAACATAAATAATATGCGCTCTCCTGTGTAAAGCATAGTGCTTACGTGCAATATACACGTGTATTCTACAACATATTCTCCTTTTCTCTATTTTACGTAAAAATGTATTGTACTAATGATAATTGGACCATTTAGTTTCTATTACCGATTGTTTGTGACCCCCTGTGTATCTGTCACCTGTGTGTTTCATAATTATTTCCAATATTGTAATTGTTTATACGATACTTTGCTGTCTTCAACTTTTCTTTGGTTTCATGTGGTACTTTAAAACTAAATTAATGTTAAACATGTTTACGCTTTACTAGCACGGGGAATACACAGGGACCCCCTTGGTGGTGATATGAGGAGGCTAACCTTCTCCCACGTCCCCCTTGAAAGCTCTAAGGGTACATGCCAGAATCAACTTAGCTATTCGCCAGTTATAACCGGTCACACACACACACACGGACTTCAGTCAAATAATGATTTAGATGTGCAAAGGCCCCCTAGTGGTATAGTGGTATGTATGCGGA
Source organism: Limulus polyphemus (assembly GCF_000517525.1). Classification (NCBI taxonomy): domain Eukaryota; kingdom Metazoa; phylum Arthropoda; class Merostomata; order Xiphosura; family Limulidae; genus Limulus; species Limulus polyphemus. The sequence goes on along the minus strand of NW_013667303.1, from coordinate 244,299 downwards.
CTTGTACTGCTAGAAACCGGGTTTCGATACCCGTGGTGGGCAGAGTACAGATAGCCCATTGTTTAGCTTTGTGCTTAATAACAAACAACAACAAGTAAAAATTGCTGTTGTT